>NW_017670989.1:92672-146301 GCF_001879085.1 Nicotiana attenuata | reverse complement strand
ACTTAGAGAGATGACAGCAAGAAACGACAACTAGGTGTCCCAACAGTATCGGCGTAAAGCCCTAACATGATATCTAGAATGATTTACAATTCATTTACTTTGTCACATGATGGAAACACGGATATCATCAAGAAAGAAACGGTGCCATGGATTGAGTCAGGTCCCGATTCTCACGGTGCACGCCCGTCACTTGGCATGTGTGTCACCTCAATACTAATCACACAACAAAACTAGAAAGCTCATTCATTCACGAGTCCATTGATAAGTTAGGATTTTAACGTGTTTTATGCCCCTACTTGCCTATGCTTTAAGTATAAATTGCAATAAAATAACCCCGAAATGCTCACAGGTTATGCTTGATTGCAGGTTTGGTCGACAAGTGAAGAAATGTCAAAGATCGGCTCAAAAAGGAGTGAAACCTGCTCAAGCATCAATGACCAAGAGAATTGAGGAAAAAGAGGCCTAGTGTGGACCGCGCAAAAATGAATGCGGCCGCACTAGGAGGTTCAGAGAGATGGCATAATCAGTGGGAGTCCTACGCGGCCGCGGTTGAATTCTCGCGGTCCGCATTCAGGAAGCGCGGTCGCTTCACACTTTTGTGCATTCCGCGTGAACGGGATTCAGAGAGTTGAAGTTTTGACAATTTCAAGCAATGCGCTCCGCGCTCCTTTATGTGCGGCCGCGCCAACTTCCACCGCGGCCGCGCTGCATTTCCACGTGGTCCGCGGTCCTCAACTTCAGAGAAGCAAAAACCAGAAGTCCAAGAGCTAGTGCGGCCGCGGTCCTTTTTGCGCGGTCTGCGCTGACCCCTCAGGGGTATTTTTGTCCAGTTTTTCCAGCCTAGTGTAAATAGGACCTTTTACCATTTTTAGGTTAAGTTTTAGATTCTAAACGCAGCTAAGCTCGTGAGACTCGAGATTGTAGCCATCTTCGGCACTTTTGCTCTTTATTATTGTAGTTTCTTCTTAGTAATTAATTAATATACTTAGTTCTTCATCTATTTCTTCAATTTTCGTATCTAGCATGAGTAGCTAAACCCATTAGCTAGGGTTGTGGCTCAACCCTAGTGTGGGTAATTGATGGGTGTTTCCATCTAAGGTTAGATTGATATTGGGTGTTTGTTATTTGGGTTGATTTTAGGTTTTAATTGAGGATTGGTGGTTGCAAACACTGATTCAAGCTTTGTGGGTTTAACTCTTCTTGAGAAAGAGAGTCCATGACCCCAAAATTTATCCAACAAGGAATTGGGATGGACCCATAAGAAATAGTAGTCCCAATTAACGGGTTAAACCTCGAGAGAGTAATTACCCTACTTGAACCCTAGTTGGTTGGTCAAAATGGCCTACCCAATTGGTCTCGAGAGAGTCAATTGGGCAAAATCACTCTCTCTACCGAGAGGTGTGAGAGGGTACAATTGTGCAATGGTTATAGCATAAGCCCCAAATATGTCAATCTATCCTTAGTAACATCTACCCGTTAATTAGCCACCTAGGCAATGCCACGACCCTAGTGCCTTTCTCTATATTAAATACAACTTAGCAATATTTTCGTAGCATAACTTAGTTTTAATCATTATTCTTATAATAGTAGTTATAAAAATCAAAGAAAACCAAAAATGTTTGAAGTGACATTAGAAGTACAAACGCATCTCTAGACTAGACAGACAATACAACTCCACTACTAGCTCCTTGTGGAAATTCGATCCCAAACCACTATTTGGGTAAAAGCTATTGCGACCCGCTCTTCCTACCTTAGTGTAGCGTCGAGTCGGCAGCGATCACTTTTTGGCGTCGTTGTCAGAGTGCTTACGGTGTTGACTATCTGTTTGGTTAGTTTTGTGTTTTGCTTCTCTTTCCTTCTTGTTTACTAATTTTGTTTGTGTTGATTACTCAGGTACTATGGCTTTTAATGCAAACGACCCGCTTGGGAATGTGCTAGCAGGGGAGGAGGTTGAGGATATTGGAGATAAGGAGGTGCCTCTTGTACCTCCAGGACCACGATGAGGATGCCAGGCCAATGCAAATGACAACGTCCCAGACCCTCCTCCGCCACCTCCAAGAGCGGTTCCTCGGGTGCTGCCGAATCAAGGATATGCAAGTGCCACTGTTCCTCCCCGAATCCGGGCGGGGAACTTTTAAATCACAATTGTTATGTTGACGTTGCTCGAGCAAAGAGGGTATTTTACAGGCGCGTCCGATCAAAATGCCTACAAGCACTTGAAGGGGTTCGCAGATACATGCTGGGGCAGCAAGCAAAGTAAGGTGTTCGAGGATGCGTTGAGATTGAAGCTTTTCTCGTTCTCTCTTCGGGGTAAAGCGTTGGATTGGTTAGAAAGGCTCCCCAATCATTCTATCACCACATGGGATGAATTGGCGGACAAATTTATTGCCAAGTTCTTTTCTCCAAGTCATATGGCGGCCCTTCGGGATGAGATTCTAGCTTTCAAGCAAATGCCAACGGAACATTTGCACGAGATATGGGAAAGATATAGAACAATGGTGAAGGAGTGCCCTAATAACGACATGACCGAAGCGATGATACAACAAACTTTGCATCAACACCCGGAGGGAACTTCATGAAACTTTCTTACCAAGAGGCATGTGATGTATGATAAGTTGGTATTACCAAATTATCTTGTCTTTAAACCTATACTTTTGCTATGTTTGAGTGATAAAATCATGTATTTAATGTCATTTACTTCTATTTTACAGGGTGAATGTGATTTAGAAGTAATGTTGAAGAAACCAAGTGAAAACAAGTCAAAAAGAAGCTAAAAAGAGGAAAATATCTGGGCAGTGCACTCAGTGGTCGCATTTGCGACAAAAGCTTGGGAAATGCGAAGTCAACTGGAAAAGTCAGTCTTCGCAAATGCGAAGTCAACTGAAAAAGTCGGTCTTCGCAATTGCGTAGAGTACTTCGCAAATGCAAAGTCAACTAAAATAGTCAGTCTTCGCAAATGCGAGGAGTACATCGCAAATGCGAAGTCAACTGAAAAGGTCAATCTTCGCAAATGCGAAGATATCATCGTAAATGCGAAGTGAAGCAGCACATGAATAGTTGGGAATTCGCAATTGCGAAGATCAAGCTTCAAGACTGGGCAATTCTGGAATTTCACATTTTTAATCCCCAAACCATTTTTATACACGACCAAGCAGATCTTTAGCATATCTTTGGCTAATTTTCAGTAGCACACACTAGAGGAGAACAAGTTTTGAAGCTAGGGTTTTGCACACACACTTGGGTCTTGAAGATTTCAAGCTTGTGGTTAAGGATTTCTTACCCATTTATGTTTATTTCTTCATTTCCTTGCTTTGTATTGAACATTTAAGTGTGTAGTATTTATTTCCAACACTTGAATGTTGTTTATGGAAATACTCATATTTAAAGTGTGGATTAAATACCTTGTTGTGCTTATGTATTGAATAATTTTTATCCTTTTATGAAGTGAGTTATCGTTATTTTAATTATTCTTGTTCTTTAATGTTTCCAAAGGGATTAGCTAACCCTAGGACTCGCCCATTAACTCCGAATTAATTTTTGAAAAGATAATTTGGTGTTGGGAAAGATCAATTAACGAGAACTTGAGGCGTTAACCCTCATTTTATAGATTCTACCTAGGGATAGGATTAAACTACTTTTAGCCATTCCGGGTGTGCTTAATCTCTTAATTGTTTTAGGGATAATTCAATTAGGAAGTCTTGTTTGTCTTCGGAAGAAGCTAATTAAGAATTATTATCCGTGGCTAATTAACATAAACTCGCACATATTTGTAAAATCATGAAATACATTGGATCGTTACTTGAGTGTAATTCCCGATGCATTCATACTTGTAGCCATTGATCATTTTACTTGCTTTCTAGGTTAGTTTACATTTTCGCATTTAGGTATAAAAATTTTCCAAAAACCCAATTCTTAATGTTTGGCATTGCGTGATAAGTAATAATTCTCTTACATTCCTAATCGCCTACTTATTGTTCTCTGTGGGATTCGACCCCGACTAATAGTTGGGTAAATTATATTGCATGTGACCGTGTTCATTTACTTTTTAGTAGTGGATTTGGACGTCATCAAAATAAAATTTTATACGCTCAAATTACACTTTATGAAATAGTGTAAGGCGGTCGATGTCAAATATAATAACCCAACAAGGTTGGGGTCGAATCCCACAGGGAATAGGTGTGAAAAGGTTACTCGAATAGTGTGTTGCTCGACTAAAGTCGTAATTCTATTCAGTTAACGGTAACAAGAGTGTGAATTAATAGTAACAAGAGTATGGATTGAGTTTGTTTTGAGTTAACAACTAGTTGGAATATTAAGTGTAAGTAATTGGATTAAAGAAACCAAGGTTGTGTCCCCTTTTTATGAAGTGTAATGCTATCGGTGTTAATACGATATATTTCTAATGGAAGGTCCTTTTGATATGCAAATGATGTCTAAATGACTACCCAATATTTCCCAATAGTTAGGTAGTATTTCCTCTTTATAATTTTTCCAAATGTAAAAGAGTTGCAATTAAGAACAATCAATTTATGCCAAATAAAACCCACTTATTCCTAAGCGATTTTATTAAATAAGGTTTAAAGCCTTGAGTCTTTGATATTTATTTCTACCAAATTCTAACCCACTTTTCCAAGCAAAGCAAGAATTTAATGGCACTTATTAATGTTTGCAACCACCAACAATAAATGAAGAATGAGAAGTAAATAAATATCAACCAACCATTATATACATACATACATATATATATATATATATATATATATATTCAATGTTAAACACCCATTAACATAACACCCATTTAGGGTCCACAACCTTAGTATTTAAAGTTAGCTACTCATACTAAATAACTAAAGAATAAGAGAATAATAAATGCCATAAAGCTTTCAAAGTGAAGATTCTTGACCCCAAAAGATTCCAAAAGTGAAGAATATTCAAGTCTTGGAATGTAGCTCAAAAACCAGACAAGATGAGCCCACAAAAACCTAATAAATTTATTTATAGTGTACTGAAAATCGAGACAGAAAATGGACAAAAATGCCCTTTCAGGTCAGATATGCGACCGCATTTCTATCGCAAAGAGCACATGTGGTCCGCATTTTGGACATCCTCATCGCAGATTGAAACCCTAATTTCCAGTCCTTCACCGCATTCATGTTATGCGATCCGCATTGTAGAAATGCGATCGCATTTTTCATCGCACTTTCTTCATTCAGCAGCCTTCATGGTTGGTTTGCGGTCTATTTTGCGGCTCGCAAACAGGTTATGCGGTCACAGAATGGACCGCATTCTTGACGTTGAATTTTGCTCAGGATTCTGTTGTGATCTGCGATCTCAGTGTCAATTATGCGGTCCGTAGGATTCTGCAATGTCTTCTTCTATGAAGGATACCTCTTCATCAGGAAAACTACGTCTTTAGAGGTCTCGTATTCTCCATTCACAGAGTTTTCNCCACAAGCTTGAAATCTTCAAGACCCAAGTGTGTGTGCAAAACCCTAGCTTCAAAACTTGTTCTCCTCTAGTGTGTGCTACTGAAAATTAGCCAAAGATATGCCAAAGATCTGCTTGGTCGTGTATAAAAATGGTTTGGGGATTAAAAATATGAAATTCCAAAATTACCCAGGCTTGAAGCTCGATCTTCGCAATTGCGAACAAAGGTTCGCAATTCCCAACTATTCCTGTACTGCTTCACTTCGCATTTGCGATGATATCTTCGCATTTGCGAAGATTGACCTTTTCAGTTGACTTCGCATTTGCGAAGTACTCCTCGCATTTACGAAGACTGACTATTTTAGTTGACTTCGCATTTGCGAAGTACTCTACGCAATTGCGAAGACTGACTTTTCCAGTTGACTTCGCATTTGCGAAGTACTCTTCGCATTTGCGAAGACTGACTTTTCCAGTTGACTTCGCATTTCCCAAGCTTTTGTCGCAAATGCGACCACTGAGTGCATTGCCCAGATTTTTTCCTCTTTTTAGCTTCTTTTTGACTTGTTTTCACTTGGTTTCTTCAACATTACTTCTAAATCACATTCACCCTGTAAAATAGAAGTAAATGACATTAAATACATGATTTTATCACTCAAACATAGCAAAAGTATAGGTTTAAAGACAAGATAAGTTGGTAAAATACCAACTTATCACACCCCCAAACTTAAACTATTGCTTGTCCTCAAGCAATGAAAGCGACAAAATCTCGTCCCAAGTATTTAACTCAACATTATATCCTTATCATGCCAAGCCAAAAATGTCTACTTTAAGCACAAATGCATGACTTCGATTGGTACCAACAATTACTCTAAAGCATATGAATTATCAAGCACTTCTCATGAACTTCATTATACTTCAAGTGCTCAAACACTAATGCAAATCAATGTAGCAATCAAGTCATGACACTAAAGATTCAAAATTTGCTTCTCTATCACAATCAACTTTCTTTGGTCATTCCTTCCAATTGAAAATGGGATTAAATTCACAACTCAAATTTCATGTGCCCTCACATTTAAGAGAGGATTCCACACTCATAAATCTTAATTCAAAACCACAATGGGATATCAAATGGAAAGAATTAACTCTCTCTCAAAAAGATGTTCAAATGGATACAAGTAGTACTATAGGCTTGCCCTTCATGTATTCCTCCACTAATGTAGACAACTTGGTTCAAAATCAATTAGGACTTAAAGGGTTGTAGTTTAGGCTTTTGGTTAAGGTATGGCACAAGTTTTTTTAAGTGACTCAAAACCTCCCCAAGCACTACAAAAGTTACAATTAAAGTCCACTTCCTTCAAAAACATTTTCCATCCTTTCTTCACTTTCATTCCACACCTAGTCTTCCCTTTATTCACGACTTTTTATCATTTATTCTATATACTTTTTTTTTCGTTTTCTTTCCTGTTCAAAGTCAAGGAAGATTTCATATATTTTTTTTCTCTACCTTCCACCTTTTCCAACAACTTCCTTATCACAATTTTTCTAACCTTCACCCCCAAACTTAGGCTTTTAGCCTATGTTTGCACTTTCAAAGTACATAGGGAGGTAGGGTGCCAAAAGCTAGATCAATTAAGAACAAAGGATTTAAGCTTGTAATATGGTTGCCAAAGAATAAGGTTAAAGGCTCGAAATGGATTGACTAGGGAACATAATCAAGGGTAGGATTTTAAGGCATACTAGCGGTCCAAGGAAGGCCTAATATCATTTTCCGAACCAAGTTAGTGTATGATTTCGCTTTGAAGCACATTCCGGGCAAGTTCTAGACTACAAGTAATGCAAAAGAACTCACAAATAATCTCACCACACATGGCACATGAACATTCAAGTGGAATACAAATCCAAAATCCAATTGAAACCAATGACTTAAAGAGGTTGCATATAGCATATGAAGCTATTTAGTGAATCAAAGAGCCAAAATTTGAGTCTAAAAGTCATGACATTTCTACTTCAATTATTTTTCTTTTTCAACAATCACAGATCCATATGCCGAGGTTTAAATCAAATTGGTACCAAGCAAGCCACAACTTGGTCAATGGGCACAAACCCCAACTCAAACCATTTATTTTTCCTAAATTAACAATAGCTAATTCTAACTACATGACTAATTCCCTTAAGAAAGTTGTCTATCTATCCATCATCAGGAAAAGTCGACAAAATTTTTCTACAATTACCCGGTTCAAGAAGAAAATTGGCATCCTTGGAAAAAGAACCGTGGTATAAAGAAAACCAAGGATATCGCCACTAATAAAACATACTATATAAAAAAAATTAAGAAGCTAACCCAAAAATTAAGAAGCTAATGAACATACTAATATAACACATCACATAAACATATAGTAACAACAAAATGAAAACAATCACAGTACCAATCTGCCGTATATCCATAATTATACTAGAACAACAGTTATACAAGAAGCCACCCCCAACTAAAGATGTTTCAATGTCCCCAATGCAACAAAACATGATAGAGTAAATATGGTGGAAAGTGCTCTCATCGCTGTCTGAGTTAGAATCATCCTCTTCTCCTTCTTCTCGGGCCAAGCAACAGGAACATCATCATCATCCACTGCCCCGGTCGATGGTATCCGGTCCTGAGGCTTTAGGACCTTCCATAGCCCCTTCACACCCTTCCACATGCGAGTAAAGAATTTATCTCTTTTCTTCTCCCTTTTGACAATCTGGGTGTGTGGCTTTTCTAGGTTGCCATGTGAAGTGCTCAATTCACCATGCTTCTTGGCCAGCTCAGTATAAGCCTTCTCCAGTGCCTTGAGGTGATCCCCCTGCTTCCTTTGATCTTCAATGTATTTCTGAAACTCTTTCTTTGAAATGTAAGCAGGTTCCTCAGATGTCTCCCCAGGTCCCCGGGGAAGGCCAGCTACTAACTCGTGAATCACTCGCATCTCGTCACTAAGCATAGCAAATGGTCCTCCTGCAGAGCATGATGGCTGACTACTCGGATCTACCTGAGAAGAAGAAGCTATATTTCTCTTTTTGCTCTTCACTGCACTACCCTCTCCTCTCTTCTTCAACGGATGCAAAGGCTTTCCTGGCTCTATCCAATTGTCCCCTGGAGCCTCTTCCACCCCAGCAATCTGGCACAGCTCAGTGATAAGTGATGGGAATATCAATGAAGGACTGTTCTGCATCTGATACTCTCTTAGTTCATTGATGAAGATTTCACCAACATTCAGCTCAATACCGTCAAGGATGTAGGCTATCATCTGAGCTCTTGTGACTGGGACGTTCCATATGTTTGAAGTAGGGGAGATACGACTGCATATGATGGCCAGCCATATCTTTGCTTCGGTAGTGAATTCTTTTGATGTGATCTCCCTCTTGTTAGCCGCCCATGGAACATCTGCACCCGGAATAGTTTGGACACCAACCACTCCCCTGAAGCACAGTCTTTTGCCCTGAATGGGGCCATGTCGTGGTTTGTCAAATGATAGACGCCATTTACAGTTTCAGCCCCAACGTGCACCATTTTCCCCCGAATTCTCATCTGAGGCTTTTTTAGCCGGATAGCTAGGAGGTTGGCATAGAACTCCCTCACCCATTGCTCATTTAAATCTGAAAATCTGTAAATCCTGGAATTTTTTCTAAGTCTGAGTTTCGACAGTCCGATAATTCTTTTGGCATATTTGACTCATTTTGCACTATTCTTCATAGCCATACCATGTTTTCACTCTTATCACTTGTTCACAGGTACTATAATTGGAAAATGGGCTCGAACTCTGAAGGATCGTCAAGAGACAACTCCGTGGAAACTGAACAGAACTTTGACCAAGACCGGTTCTTGTCATTGGCATGTCAAGAACGGTACTTTGAAAACCTGATCTCGAAGAAGGTGCTCCCAGAAAGCAGCATACTGATGGACGACGTCCAGGAACGTCTTACCGAGTTCTATCAAAGGCTAATGAACATGGGATGGAACTGTTTTGCCCCTCAACCTTGCCGAGCAAATGGGCAATGTGTGAGGGAGTTCTATGACAACCTCCCCGGCAACGGCGCCAAAATTTGATACGCTCAAATTACACTTTAAGAAATAGTGTAAGGCGGTCGATGTCAAATATAATAACCCAACAAGGTTTGGGTCGAATCCCACAGGGAATAGGTGTGAAAAGGTTACTCGAATAGTGTGTTGCTCGACTAAAGTCGTAATTCTATTCAGTTAACGGTAACAAGAGTGTGAATTAATAGTAATACGAGTATGGATTGAGTTTGTTTTGAGTTAACAACTAGTTGGAATATTAAGAGTGTAAGTAATTGGATTAAAGAAACCAAGGTTGTGTCCCCTTTTTATGAAGTGTAATGCTATCGGTGTTAATAGGATATATTTCTAATGGAAGGTCCTTTTGATATGCAAATGATGTCTAAATGACTACCCAATATTTCCCAATAGTTGGGTAGTATTTTTTCTTTATAATTTTTCCAAATGTAAAAGAGTTGCAATTAAGAACAATCAATTTATGCCAAATAAAACCCACTTATTCCTAAGCGATTTTATTAAACAAGGTTCAAAGCCTTGAGTCTTTGATATTTACTTTTACCAAATTCTAACCCACTTTCCCAAGCAAAGCAAGAATTTAATGGCACTTGTTAATGTTTGCAACCACCAACAATAAATGAAGAATGAGAAGTAAATAAATATCAACCAACCATTATATATATATTCAATGTTAAACACCCATTAGCATAACACCCATTTAGGGTCCACAACCTTAGTATTTAAGGTTAGCTACTCATACTAAAATACAAAGACAAGAGAATATTAAATGCCATAAAGCTTACAAAGTGAAGATTCTTGACCCCAAAAGATTCCAAAAGTGAAGAATATTCAAGTCTTGGAATGTAGCTCAAAAACCAGACAAGAAGAGCCCACAAAACCCCCATAAATCTATTTATAGTGTACTGAAAATCGGGATAGAAAACGGACAAAAATGCCCTTTCAGGTCAGATATGCGACCGCATTTCTGTCACAAAGAGCACATGCGGTCCACATTTTGGACGTCCTCATCGCAGATTGAAACCCTAATTTCCAGGCCTTTAACCGCATTCATGTTATGCGATCCGTATTGTAGAAATGCGGTCGCATTTTTCATCGCACTTTCTTCATTCAGCAACCTTCATGGTTGGTTTGCGGTCTAATTTGCGGCTCGCAAACAAGTTATGCGATCGCAGAATAGACCGCATTCTTGACGTTGAATTTTGCTCAAGATTCTGTTGTGATCTGCGATCTCAGTGTCGATTATGCGGTCCGCATTGTCATTTTGCGACCGCATATCTTCCTTTGCGATACCTTTTTCTCTTTTCTTGTCTTTTTGTAACTTTTTGCTTTCATTTCCCTGCTCTTGGGTCCTTAAACCTCATGCACTGCAAAAACACTAAAATTACATAAATAAAAGAGATAATTGCATCTAAAATAAGCTAAAATCTAAGCAATTAGCATTGAAATGTGCCAGAATTCTCCGGCACATCAATGTACTTGATGAAATGGCCGACACCTCTTCGACATGGCAAAGCCGAGCAAATGTACCCCAAGGTGACCCCACAGTCATCCATTTGCACAAGGAATTGAATGATCTTGGCCAAGCTATTGCCGAGCTTACAACAACTATGAATCAATTGGCGAAGGCGCAATTGCAACAAGTCCAAAATCCACGCCAAGTCAATGCAATGGAAAGTGTTTCTATGCTAAAAAGGAGGCAAAAAGGGCAACAACAACCTCAAGGTAATGGTGAGCAATTTGACAACAACAAATGGTGGTGGTGGTTATTCGAATGAGTTCTATGATGATCAAAGCGAGGAATGTCAATATGTCAATAACTACCAAGGGAATAGAGGAAATCAAGGGAATCAACAATGGCGTCCCCAAGGCAATTGGGGCAATCAACAAGGCGACGGTAATTGGAATAACAATAACCAACCACAAGGTGGTAGCAATTGGAACAACAACAATCAAAACAATAATTGGGGTAACCAGGGTAACAATCAAGGCAATTGGAGCGGGAACAATAATAATTGGAGCAATAACAGCAACAACAATCAAGGAGGGTGGAATAATGGCGGAAACCAAGGCAACCGGGGGCAAGGCTTTCAAAGGCCCCCCATGTTCCAACAACCGAACAATCCACCCCCCTTTCAATCTCAAGGGTCTAGTTCTTCAGGAAGTGATATGGGGAGGATAGAGATGATGTTCGAACAGATGATGAAAAAGAACCATGACTCCGATGCACAATTGGCTTCTCATAACACATCTATCCGGAACCTAGAAGTGCAACTAGGCCAAATTTCTCAAGCTTTTAATACTCGACCTAAGGGTGCTCTACCGAGTGATACGGTAGTGAACCCGAAGGGAGGTAACAGTCATGTGATGGCAGTCACAACAAGAAGTGGGAGAGGCGGTGACGTGCATGCCTCGAATGAAAATCGAGTTGTGAATGATGATGTTGGGTTCCAAGAAGATGTGGGTCCTTTGATTGTTGAAGATGTGGTTGAGACAAATGTGAACAATGAGGTGAGGAAAGATATTGATGAGGCCGTGGTGGACACTCAAGAGGCCGTGAACCCGTCTAGGGAGCACATAATTGACATGCCGGAGCCGGTGGTGCCAAAAGCCAAGGCACCTTTGCCTAGACCACCTCCACCTTATCCTCAACGGTTAGCAAAGCAAAAGAGTGACAATCAATTCAAGAAGTTCATAGATATGATGAAAGGCCGTACAATCAATGTGCCTTTGGTGGTGGCGCTTGAACAAATACCGGGCTATGCAAAGTTCATGAAGGATTTGGTCACAAAGAAGCGTTCCATGGATTGTGAAACAATAAAGATGACTCACCAAGTTAGTGCGATAGTGCATTCTATGGCCCCAAAACTTGAAGACCCTGGAGCTTTTACTATCCCTTGCACTATCGGTAGTGCGGAGTTTGCTAAGGCCCTTTGTGACTTGGGGGCTAGCATTAATTTGATGTCGTATTCAGTCTTCAAGACTTTGGAAATTGGGCAACCTAGGCCAACCTCGATGAGACTTCAAATGGTGGACCGGTCGATGAAGCGGCCTTTGGGTATAATTGATGACGTTCTTGTGCGGGTGGACAAATTCATATTGCCGGCCGACTTTGTCATATTGGATTATGAAGTGGACTTTGAAGTGCCGATTATTCTTGGGAGACCTTTCCTAGCTACGGGGAAGGCCTTGGTTGATGTGAAGTGGGTGAGTTGACATTCCGAGTGGGAGATGAGAAGGTGGTATTCCATATTTGCAAGTAAATGAAACAGCCCAATAGCACGAAGGTGTGTTCACTTGTGGACATTGTCACATCTGTGATAGTGGATGACACAAGTTCCATGATAAATGTTGAAATTCCTCTTGAGGCCGTGCTTCTTAACATGGATGTCGATGATGATGCTAGCAGAGTGGAGTGCACAAATGCATTTCATGGTATGGGTTCATATTCATATGAGCCTAGGAAGTTATCTTTGGATCTTGAAAACCGCAAAACTCCACCAACTAAGCCATCCATTGAGGAGCCACCGGTGGTGGAGTTGAAGCCACTTCTTCCACACCTCAAGTATGAATTTTTGCGCTCTAATTCAACTCTTCCAGTTATTCTTTCTTCTTGCCTTACTAACTTGCAGGTTGAGGCCACTTTGGGGGTGCTTCAAAGGCAAAAAAGGGCAATAGGATGGACTATGGCGGACATTAGGGGAATAAGCCCCGCATTTTGCATGCATAAGATCATCTTGGAGGAGGATGCATGGCCTTCCCTTGAACATCAAAGAAGACTAAATGAGGCGATTCAAGAAGTGGTAAAGAAAGAGATTATCAAGTGGCTTGACGCCGGTGTGGTTTATCCAATCTCCGATAACTCGTGGACTTCTCCGGTCCAATGTGTGCCAAAGAAAGGAGGGATGACGGTGGTGACCAATTACAACAATGAGATTATTCCCACTCGAACCATTACCGGGTGGAGAGTTTGTATGGACTACCGGAAACTCAACAAGGTGACCCGCAAGGATCATTTTCCCTTGCCATTCCTCGATCAAATGCTTGATCGTCTTGTGGGGCGAGCATTCTATTGTTTTTTGGATGGGTGCTCGGGCTACAATCAAATCTTAATTGCCCCGGAGGACCAAGAGAAGACCACTTTTACATGCCCCTATGGTACATTTGCTTTCTCCTGGATGCCATTCGGGTTGTGCAATGCTCCGGCGACCTTCCAACGTTGCATGATGGCTATTTTCACCGACATGGTGGAAGACATATTGGAGATCTTTATGGATGACTTTAGTGTGGTTGGTGACTCTTTTGATGAATGCTTGGTAAATTTGGATAGAGTCTTGGCCCGTTGTGAAGAAACTAACCTCGTTCTTAATTGGGAAAAATGCCATTTTATGGTTGAAGAAGGTATAGTAGTTGGGTCACAAGATTTCAAAACATGGGATTGAGGTAGACAAGGCGAAGATTGAGGTGATTTCAAGGCTCCCTCCCCCTACTTCTGTCAAAGGGGTGAGGAGTTTTCTTGGGCATGCCGGGTTCTACTGGCGGTTTGTCAAAGACTTCTCGAAGGTTGTGAATCCACTTTGCAAGTTGCTAGAGAAAGATGCCGAGTTTGTTTTTGATGAAAAATGCATGGAGGCCTTTGAACTTTTAAAGCACAAGTTGACCACTACCCCTATCGTAACCGCACCTAATTGGAGTTTACCCTTTGAACTAATGTGTGATGCTAGTGATGTTGCACTGGGGGCGGTGTTGGGTCAACGAGTTAACAAAATGTTCCATCCCAAGTATTATGCAAGTAAGACTATGAATGAAGCTCAACGGAATTACACGGTGACGGAGAAGGAGTTATTGGCCATTGTATTTGCCATGGAGAAATTTCGGCCTTATCTTATGGGGGCCAAGGTGATTGTGACCATGGACCATACCGCCCTTAGGTATTTGATGACCAAGAAGGATTCTAAGGCAAGATTGATGAGATGGGTGTTACTTCTTCAAGAATTTGACTTAGAAATAGTGGACCGGAAGGGAAGTGAGAACCAAGTTGCGGACCATTTGTCCCGGTTGGGGGAAGAAGGGAGGCCATGTGACGGCCTTGAGATAAATGATACATTCCCCGACGAGCAAATTCTTTCTGTGTCAATGTGTGACATGCCATGGTTCGCGGACATCACCAACTTTATTGTGACCGGAATTGTCCCGTGTGAGCTCTCTTCCAACCATAGGAAGAAACTCAAATGGGATATTTTAGATTTTTATTGGGATGATCCGTACTTGTTTAAAATTTGCACGGATGGAGTGATTAGAAGATGTGTCCCGGAAGGTGAACAATTGAGCATATTGGAGGCTTGTCACTCCTCCCCCTATGGTGGCCATCATGGAGGGGTGAGGACGGCTTCAAAGGTCTTGAGTTGCGGTTTCTATTGGCCGACTTTGTTTAAAGATGCTAGTGACTTGGTAAAGAGATGTGATGCATGCCAAAGAGCCGGCGGAATTTCAAAAAGGGATGAGATGCCTCTCAATACGATTCTCGAGGTGGATATTTTTGATGTTTGTGGGAACACTTATATTCTCGTGGCGGTGGACTATGTCTCAAAGTCGGTTGAAGCCGTGGCTTTACCCAACAATGAAGCCCAGAGTGTTGTGGCATTCTTGAAAAAGAGTATCTTCACAAGGTTTGGCACCCCTCGTGCTATCATTAGTGATGGGGGGTCTCACTTTTGCAACACGTCTTTTGATTCATTGCTTGCCAAGTATGGAGTAAATCACAAAGTGACCACCCCCTATAATCCTCAAGCTAGTGGTAAAGAGGAAGTCTCCAACCGAGAAATAAAGAGTATCTTGTCCAAGACGGTAAATGCTAATAGGACCGATTGGTCGAAAAAGTTGGATGACGCTTTATGGGCGTATTGGACGGCCTACAAGACCCCAATTGGTATGTCCCCGTACCGATTGGTATTTGGAAAAGCTTGCCATCTTCCGGTCGAATTGGAACACAAAGCTATGTGGGCCTTGAGAAAGTTGAACTTGGAATGGGATGTTGCAGCGAATCTCCGTGTTGAGAAACTTAATGAGCTTGATGAGTTTAGATTCCATGCCTACTCCAACTCGTCCTTGTATAAGGACAAGATGAAGTATCTTCATGACAAATATGCTCGGGGTAAGGAATTCAAGGTTGGTGATATGGTTCTTCTTTTCAACTCCCGGTTGAGGTTATTTGTGGGAAAGCTCAAGTCAAAGTGGAGTGGGCCATTTGAAGTTTTATGTGTGACTTCGTTTGGTACTCTTGATCTCAAGAACAAGAATGGTGAAGTTTTTCGGGTCAATGGGCATCTTGTCAAGCATTATTTGGGGAAGTTTGATGACAGCCACGTGGTGGCACTCATTCATTTGAAGTGATGTGATGGTAACATGCGTCGTGTCGTGACGTTAAATCAGGCGCTTCTTGGGAGGCAACCCATGTCTTTTTCTTTCTATTTGATTTTCTTTGTAGCTTAGGATTTTTGAGCTAACTGTTTGTGAGATGTTGCAGGGATTGTGTTGAAGCAGTACAAAAAAATCTATAGTCTCTGAAGTTTGCCAGTGCGGCCGCGGTGCATGTTTGCGCTGTCCGCGCTGGCATGATCCAAATATAATGTTCTCTGAAGTTTTCCACCGCGCCGCGGTCAAGTTTGTGCGGGCCGCGGTGGACCTTCGCGGCTGCGGTACACATTAATGCGGTCGCGCCAAGTTGCCTTCAAAAACTTCATCTATTGAAACCCAGCGCGGTTCGCGGTCGCTTTTGTGCGGCCGCGCTGGTAAGTAAGTAAGGTACCCACGGGTTGTCTATAAATAGAGACCAAGGGTTTCATTTTACCCTTTTCGCTCTTTGAAAACCCAGAGCCATATTGTACTCTTCATCCCTCTTCTAAGACCCTAACTCTTACTTGCTTGGACTAGTTGCATTCCATCTTCACAAACCTGGTAACATTTCATGCATTTGTGATTAATTAATTTCATATTTTCATTTTTACGGCTTGCTCAGTAGTTTTAGCTTCTTCTTTTTCTTTAATTGTTAGTTTAGGATAGTTTAAAATCGGGGTTTGTGCTGAATGTGCTTAATCAATGGGTGAACTGAGTAGGGACAAAGTAGGTGTAAAAACTTGACCAAGAATGGCTAAAATGCAACCCTAACTTAGTGCCCGTAAACCCTAGCTCAGCGCGGACCGCGGTTGCCTTTGCGCGACCGCGCTGCCCTGACGTGGTCCGCGTTGCTTTTCTGTGCGGACCGTGATGCTCTTTTGATTGCATGTTAAATGTTTCCAGCGCGACCGAATTGCTATTTCTGCGGTCCGCTCTAGCCCACCGCGGCCGCAGTCCCTTCTATGCGGACCGCGGTAGGAGATTCAGAGAGTGGTGATTTTGGGCCTTTGCCCAGCGCGGACCGCGATCTCTTTTGTGCGGTCTGCGGTGCCTCCAACGCGGCCGCACTCCTGTTTTGTGCGGTCTGCAGTGCTATGTTCCGCAACCTGTTCTACAACTGTGTACTGCAATTATCTCTGCAATCTATTTCATTCACCTGTTTCACTGCATGTGCTTAAACTAACAATGTTAGATGCTTATATTTGCGGATAATGGTTAAACAAAGGGGCAGCAAACAATCACAACAACCCGGGAGAGGTGGTTCCTCCCGAGGGGGTAAAGGAAAGAGAATAGCAAAACTCACTCCCAAGGATCGGGAGAACACAAAAAAGACCCCGAAATTGATAAAAGATGATGATAAGGCTTCTTGTCATTCGTCGGGAAGTGAGTATGTGCCCTCCAAAGACATCTCCTCCGATTCAGTCCCAACTCATATAACCGACCCCCTCCACCTAGATGATACCCCTCCACCATCACCCACCTCCAAAAGACCAGTAAATATAGTTTCGGATTCATCTGACGAGTCCGCAGCCGGTAGTGGGAAATACTCCACCTCCCCCACAGCTTCATTATCTGGGAAGAGTGCAGGCAGAGATGAGGGAGGTGAGCCTCAGATTGGGGGTATTGAACGAACTAGAAAACCTGAAGTCTGGGAAGATCGATTTGTCAGTCAAGTAGCATTTTGCAAGTTTAGGGAGTGGTGGCTGGTGAGGAAGTTGATACCGGAGAGGAGTTTTATTAACACTGACCTCTTACCCCACAACCCGAATGTGCAAAGGGAGTTCAAAACTAGATGGGGCTGGGAGTTCTTCATGGAGAAGTGCATCGATGCTAATGAGCACATTGTCAGAGAATTCTACTCTAATGTGGCTCACATTGTCAAGGATACCAAGGTGACCAAAGTTCGAGACAAAACATTGTTGTTTGATGGAAAATCTTTAAATAAGTACTTGGGTTTCCGGGAGGAAGATGAGTCACTTTATTTGGCTAAGTTAGGGATGGGTGAGGAAGTCCGTCCTTGGTTGGCCCAGTACTTGGCAATCCCAGCTACTGTGCCAGAGTGGTTGCAAGCAGGGAAGAAAATATTCCGGAAGACCTTCAACTTTGAGGCCTGAGGGTGGTTGACATTTGTATGCAGTCGGCTTGACCCTTCTACCCACGATCAAACTATTCCACTTACCCGGGCAGTTCTTGTTGCATCTATTATGGCCGGGAACCCTATCAATGTGGGCAATGTGATGTCCCGTGTGATTTCTGTTGTGGGGCAAGAGCATGACCGGATTTATCCTTTTCCCAACACCCTTTCAATGTATTTCCGGGATATGGAGGTGGAGTAGAAAAGATATGATGTCAAGACCAAGCCTGTGGCTCCTTACTCCTGGTACAGTATGCAGGGTCCGGACAACCCTAAGTCCAAGAACTACAAGCCACCTGCCTCTGCCTCAACTGGCCAGTCTGAGGATCCAATTGCGGTAGAGCCTTCTACCGAGCCTTCCACCATACCTGCTGCCACTACAGGAGTAGACTTGCCTTTAGGACCTTCTTCTACTACTGGTCCCAGTTCTTCAGCAGGTCTGGGAGTGCCATCTTCCAAGACTCATCCCTTCACTGCCCATCAGTTGATCCAGACACTGGCTAGTTTGAACAACTGGATGTCAGCTACGACATCCAAGTTGTCCACATTGTCTTCCACTATTCAGACCCACTCAGCAACTCAGCCCGCTCAGATTCCTCAGTCCATTGAGGACACTTTGAAGAAGCTCCTGGAGAACTAGGAAAGGATTATGAAGACACAGGCTACTTTAACTACAGTTGTGGAGTCACATGGCAAGGCTCTGAAGGAGCTTGCCAAGGAGCACAAGAAGATGAGGAGATCACGGGCTTCCAAAGAGTCTGTGAAGCAGCTCATGGCAGATATGGACAAGCTATTGGCAGACCAGATGCCTTTAGACTTGTTATTTAGGGATCCAGCCCCTCCAGCCCCAGCACCAGTAGCAGAGCCATAGCAGGAGCAGGCTCGCAGGCAGCCTAGGAAGAAGAGGAAGCTCCCCAGCACAGCGGATGCAGTTATTGAGGAGGCAGTTCCACAGGAGGCCTCCTCCAGTTTGTCTCAGGATGCACCTGCCATACAGCCCATCCAGGAACAGGCCCCAGTCCCAGCAGTTGAGCAGCAGGAGGCCGGGAGCCAGTCTGAGGTTCTCGCACATACGGAGGACTTGGGGACCACTGATGATCCCATGCAGACGGACCAGGCTTAGGGAGCCCCTATATCCTTTCTTATGACTTTTTTTTATGCTTAGTTTGATAGTTGGCATTGGGGACAATGCTAGCTTTTATTCGTGGGGGTGCGCCCTACTTTTTTGTTGATTATCTAGATGACTATATATATTTGACTCAGTTTTTATTCCTTTTGGTTGATTTTCTATTTGGTATGTATATAACTTTACATTCAGTACTTTTTATCTTCTATTTTGGTCTGTATATAAAGTTAAGTTACATTTTATAAATATTCATCCCCCGTTTGTATATTCTAATTCCCTATTGTAAATATTCATTCTATTTTCTATTTTCGCAATTTTTTTTCGTTTTTAGCTTTATAGTTAGGCTCGTAGCCTCTTGTTTTGTTTTTGACGCTTCCAATAAGCCCTTGGTTTTCTTAAGGCCACGATTCTTTCCAAGGGTGGAATATTGTGTGAACCAGGTGTCTCTTCCCGATGATGGATGGAGTGACAACCTTCTTAAGGGTTTGAGTCCGTTTCTTTGATTTTTCTTTTGTTTTTGATAGTTGTAGTTAAGGGTACCTCAAGCAAATCTTCACTTGGGCCTAGCACATTTGCCTTTGATCCCATGGTCAAAGACATAATGTTGTGTTTAGGATGGTGAAAGTCGTGGCTTTGAGACTCTTGCATTGACCAAACAATCATCATGTGGTCTTTTCGGACCATTGTGTGCTTGAATCGTAACTAAGGTCGTTGCGGGCCCTCAACTCGATGTCTTTAGCAATCCCCTAGCGTGTGTGGTGAGGAATCGAATTGTGAGTCCAAGTCCCGATCCAATGGTCTAGAACTTGCCCTGAATGTTTGTTGAGGCGAAATCCTAGGTAAACTTTGACTTGAGAAGTGATTATAGGCTCTCCTTGATCCGAATGTTAAGTTGAACAATTCCATAGACTACCAAAGAGATGATCCCTAGTTAACCCTTTTGAGCCTTAAACCTTTTTCTTTCAAGAACCAATGCTACAAGCCTATACTGGTTCTAAATGATTTCCCTCTCTTGGCACCCAAATCTTCCTTTGAGTAATAGAAAATGTCTAAGTTTGGGGGGAGAGACAAGAAAGGAAACAAAGTGGTAGAAAGGTACAAAAGCAAAAGAAAAAGGAAGGCAATGAAAAAGCAAGAAAAGAAAAAGACAAAAAGAAAGTCCAAAGCGAACAAGAATAAAAAGGGATTCAAGGAAAACAAAAGTGAAAAAGGTGTGGAAAAAGTAGAAAAATGAGAAATGTTTTGAATTGCATAAGAAAGAGTGACAATGTGTCTCTCTAACCCCTTGTAAAGAAGTGAAATACTCAAAAGAGTCAAGAGAGTTGTGCCAAAACGAATCAAAAGAAGTGCTTATGGGAAGATTGAACCCACTTGAATAAAAACATGTCCTACCCTTATCCAAAAGCCTTCACAATGACTCCACAAAAGCCCTAAAGGATCTTGAGTTGAAGGAAACCTACATTAGTGGATACTTACATAAGGGGCAAGCATATGGTACCTAGAGCCGGACTTGTGACCTTCTTCTTGAGAGAGATGAGTGAAAGTCCATCAACCTCGATTTGTGTGTTAATACTCTAAAAGGTGAGGTTCGCTTAGGGAGAGTTGAGGATGTGTGAGTTTGGGTTTCACAATGACCAAAGTAATTGAGAAAAGTTCTTTGATGAAATGTATCAACTCTTGATGCTCTTGTGTCACACTTGATCCATGGTTTTTCAAAGTTTTAATGTGTTAATGATGCATTCGTATTGAGGGCAATTGTTAGTCCCAATTGATGCTTGTTGAGGTTGCTTTAGGATAGCTGGAATTACTTTGATTTTCCTTTAAGGGGTGGGTCTTATTTTGTTTGCTTGAGGACAAGCAAAGGCTTAAGTTTGGGGGAGTTGATAAGTTAGGATTTTAACGTGTTTTATGCCCCTACATGCCTATGCTTTAAGTATAAATTGCTATAAAATAACCCCGAAATGCTCACAGGTTGTGCTTGATTGCAGGTTTGGTCGACAAAGTGACGAAATGTCAAAGATCGGCTCAAAAATGAGTGAAACCTGCTCAAGCATCAATGACCAAGAGAATTGAGGAAAAAGAGGCCTAGTGCGGAACGTACAAAAACGAATGCGGCCGCACTAGGAGGTTCAGAGACATGGCATAATCAGTGGGAGTGCTACGCGGCCGCGGTTGGATTCTCGCGGTCCACATTCAGGCAGCGCAGTCGCTTCACACATTTGTGCGGTCTGCGTGAACGAGATTCAGATAATTAAAGTTTTGACAATTTCAAGCAATGCGCTCCGCGCTCCTTTATGTGCGTCCGCGCCAATTTCTACCACGGTCGCGCTGCATTTCCACGCGGTCCGCGGTCCTCAACTTCAGAGAAGCAGAAACCAGAAGTCCAAGAGCTAGTGCAGCCGCGGTCCTTTTTGCGTTGTCCGCGCTGACCCCGCAGGGGTATTTTTGTCCAGTTTTTCCAGCCTAGTATAAATAGGACCTTTTACCATTTTTAGGTTAAGTTTTAGATTTTGAACGCAGCTGAGCTCGTGAGACTCGACATTGTAGCCATTTTCGGCACTTTTACTCTTTATTATTGTAGTTTCTTCTTAGTAATTAATTAATATGCTTAGTTCTTCATCTATTTCTTCAATTTCTGTATCTAGCATGAGCAGCTAAACCCATTAGCTAGGGTTATGGCTCAACCCTAGTGTGGGTAATTGATGGGTGTTGCCATCTAAGGTTAGACTGATATTGGGTGTTTGTTATTCGGGTTGATTTTAGGTTTTAATTGAGGATTGGTGGTTGCAAACACTGATTCTAGGTTTGTGGGTTTAACTCTTCTTGAGAAAGAGAGTCCATGACCCCAAAATTTACCCAACAAGGAATTGGGATGGACCCATGAGAAATGGTAGTCCCAATTAACAGGTTAAACCTCGAGAGAGTAATTACCCTACTTGAACCCTAATTGCTTGGTCTAATTGGCCTACCCAATTGGTCTCTCGAGAGTCAATTGGGCAAAATCACTCTCTCTACCGAGAGGTGTGAGAGTGGGTACAATTGTGCAATGGTTATAGCATAAGCCCCAAATATGTCAATCTATCCTTAGTAACATCTACCCGTTAATTAGCCACCTAGGCAATGCCACGACCCTAGTGCCTTTCTCTATATTAAATACAACTAAGCAATATTTTCGTAGCATAACTTAGTTTTAATCATTAGTCTTATAATAGTAGTTATAAAAATCAAAGAAAACCAAAAATGTTTGAAGTGACATTAGAAGTACAAACGCATCTCTAGACTAGACAGACAATACAACTCCACTACTAGCTTCCTGTGGAAATCCCGAACCACTATTTGGGTAAAAGCTATTGCGACCCGCTCTTCTACCTTAGTGTAGTGTCGAGTCGGCAGCGATCATCCATACATACGAAATTTATCGAAATCTGACTCCATTTGGTCAATCAAATCTTCAAATCAAACTCTCCAAAATCCCAAACCCTTACTCCTCATATTCATCTCTAGTTTCCACTAATTAATTGATAAAACAACGGGAAAACACTATGGATAGGAGTCCTAGAGCTCAAGCAACTTAACTCATTGAAAACCCCTTGAATCTCCCTTCAAAAGCACTCCAAAAGGTCCAAAAACCGACTTGAAAATGGTGGAAATGAACCAAAATTCGCGAAGTGCTATTTATACTTTCTGCCCAGGACATTCGCACCTGCGGCCATATATCCGCTCCTGCGGAACCGCATCTGCAATCATTTACTCACACCTACGGAAACCACTTAAATCCTCAAAATAGCACCTGCGCTCCATGTTCCGCACCTACGGGTGTGCACCTGCGCACATCCTTCCGCTTCTACGGAACTGGCCATTCTCTTTTTTTCCGCATATGCGCGCCAGGTCTCGCACCTCCTGGCTTGCAGATGCGACCAATCCTTCACACCTGCGGCTCCAGCCCAGCTCATCCTTGGCCGCATCTGCTGCTCCTTCTCCGCTTCTGCAGGCTCGCACCTACGGTTCCAACTCCGCAGGTGCGGTTATGACTGCTGACCTCAACTTCAGCAATCTTCCAATTCCAAACTTATTCCGTCAATCACCTGAAATAAACCCGAGGCCCTCGAGACCTCTACCAAACATACCAACAAGTTCTATAACCCCACAGAAACTTAGTCGAGCCTTCGAATCACTCAAAACAACATCAAAACACCAAATTACCCTCAGATTCAAGCCTAAGAACTTCTAAACTTTAAAATTTCACAAACGAAGCCGAAACCCATCAAATCACGTTTGAATGACTCCAAATTTTGCACACAAGTCAGAAATGACACCACAAACCTACTCCAACTTCCGAAATTCCATTCCGACCCCGATATTCAAATTCCCACTGCCGGCCAAAATTGCCAAAATTCCAACTTTCGTCAATTCATGCCTAATTCTACCATGGACCTCCAAATCACATTCTGGACATGCTCTTAAGTCCAAAATCACCTAACAGAGCTAAGGGAACTATCAAAATTCAAATATGAGGTTGTTTACACATAAGTCAATATCCGGTCAACTTTTCCAACTTAAGTCTTCACAAGAGAGACTAAGTGTCTCAATTTACTCGAAAACCACTCCGGACCTGAACCAACTAAACTGGTAAGTCAAAATACAGCTGTAGAACACCAATGAAGCAGGAAATGGAGGAACAGGGCTATAACTCTCAAAACGACCGTCCGGGTCGTTACACCATATGGGCGATCCGCGACCCAAATCTAATATCCAACATCTCCCACTTCACACATGATGGGATAGACCCAAACTAGTGCTATGTTAATAACACACGTAATTCATACTGGTAAATAGTTCGTGCAAGCAGCCGAAGCTATTATATTTATGATTGTTTAAGGTTATTTAATATATATAACTTCATCTAGAAATCCAATCACATTAGGAAAGGATTCACTACTAACATGAAGATTTATTAATCGCTATACCCCAGACATCGTTAGCTACTTTAGCAGCTAGTTATCTGATCCCTCATCCTCGAAAGAGGTGAACTCCAGTCATGTATAATGTTATCCACAATTACACTTGTTACCCTATGGTAAGTGTAATGGTCGACCAATGAATACAAGTTATATTATTTATTTATTTTAGTTGTATGTCCTTTCTACTCGAAACTATCCATCCCAGGTCAACTGGTTTCCTAGAGATGCAGTGCATTGCCGAATAACACATAGTTATTAGTGACATGCTAAAGTAGAAATATTGATTGATACTTCAAGATACAGTAAAAGGTCAAAGGGTATTTCAATGAAAGTCAAGTTTGACTTTCTAGGTCTCACACAATGAAGAAGCAGGGATCCATTTTTTCATTAACCCATTAGTCGCTAACCACACATGGTATGAAACACGTGCTATAGTATTCTTGCCTTATATTGGCGCATGCATCTCATTATTTTAACTCATTCAATACCATAAAAATTTTGGTCTAGACACGTATAAATGTCTAGCCTGAATTTCTCACTTCAATAATCCTCAATCCATCTTCTTAGAGATACTCCCATTGACTTACAAAACAAGTCATAATCGAATGGTGGAATTTGTGAGTCTGACTAGTTGTCAAGACCGACCTTTACAAGTGAAAATAACCTCCCATTATCCAAGGTTCAATAAGGTCTCATCTCTTCATGATTCTTAACGTAAGAGGAGATTGCTCGTGTGAGAGAGCCAATCTCGCGACTTGTTCGACACACTTTATCAACAAAATATCATCACATGCATAGGAGATATAAGAATAATTTCAAGAGTCAAATATTGATGAGCATATTATAATAATAAAGTCATTTTATAATACATAAATATGTTAATATCCCTCGCAAACCAAGAGCCACAACATGTTTCTCAAACAAGTCTCTAGATACCGCCTTTGTAAAAAGATCAGCTATCATGCTTCGCGTAAGAATATATTGTAAATTTATCTATCCACTTGCTACCTTGTCTCTCACAAAGCATGGAACCCTGAGAATTCTTCGTAATGACCAAATGTTCAAAGAATCTCTTCAACCAAACAGCTTTTTGTACGACAGACGCACAAGCCACGAAATCAACTTCCATCGTCGAAAGGGCAATACAAGTTTGTTTCTTATTTTTTCATGAAATAGCACCACCATTAAGTAAGAAAGCATAACCGGATGTTGATTTTCTATCATTCTGGTCACCAGCCCAAGCAGCATCTTTATATCCTTTCGAGTATAAATCATTTCCACTATAACACAGTGAATAATCTGCAGTTCCCTTCAGGTATCTAAAAATTCTCTTCACAGCTTTCCAATGATCTATTCTAGGATTGGATTTATACCTGCTAATCAGACCTACGACATAACAATGTTTTGGACGAGTACACATCATAGCGTACATCAAGCTCCCGATAACACTTGAGTACGGAACTTCAGACTTGTTTTCCTTTTCATTTTCAGTCTTAGAACACATTTTAAGACTTAAAGTTACACCTCTTGCTATAGGAGTATCCATGGATTTGAAACTATTCCTGCGAAGACGCTCCAAAAAAATTTTTATATAAGTTTCTTGAGACAGACTCAATAACTTTTTGGAAAAATCTCTTTGGATCTTAACTCTAAGGATATAGTCTGCCTCACCCATATTTTTCATTTCAAAGGACTTTGAAAACCATGACTTGATAGTTTTCAAATACTCCAAATTATTTTTGGCTAATAAAGTATTGTCCACGTAAAGAGAAATAATTACAAGTATCCCATTGGACTTCTTCGCATAAATGCAATGGTCTTCATTGATCATGGTAAAATCATATGAGATCACCTCCTTGTGAAATCTCAAATACCATTGCCTTGAAGATCGCTTCAAGTGATAAATAGATCTTTTCAATTTACAGACCTTCTTTTGTTGGCCTTTGACGATGAAGCCTACAACTTGTTCCATGTAGATTTCCTCATTTAGTTCTCCATTGAGAAAATATGTCTTCACTTCCATTTGGTGTAATTCCAAATCCAAACGTGCAACAATAGCCAAAAGTAAGCGAATTGAGGTAAACTTCACAACTGGTGAAAATGTTTCTTCATGATCTATGCAGCTTCTTGAATAAATCCTTTTGCCACTAATCATGCCTTGTATCTTTCTATTGACCCATCCGCTTTGTGTTTAACTTTGAGAACCCATTTGTTCCCAATCGCTCTACGCCTAGGTGGAAGATTAATTAGATCCCAGATTATGATGGTTTTTATGGACTCTAATTCGCCTTTCATTGCTTTCATCCACTCATCTTTTCCAGAGATCGATAAAGTCTCAGTCACAGACATTGGCTCATCCATTTCAATGAAGACACCAAGAAAATATAATCTTCAATCTCACAAGTATGTTTGAGTATATTTTTTTCCGGTACTCTTTCGTAGTTGAAATTCAGATTCATTAAAATGATTTTGGGATTGAAAACTCCCACTCGGATCAAAAATAAGATCTTGATCGATTTAATTATCAACTGTGTCAGAAAACACTTGTTGACTATCTGGTTCAACATTTCATAAAGAGACTCTCCATTCTTTACCTCGCCCTTCTTTGGAAATCATTTTCCAAAAACGTGACATCTCGTGATTCATCTTAGTAACACTTCCATCCTCTAATTCACCAATGAACACATACCCTTTCGAGTGTTTTGAATATCTTATAAAGATACATTTCTTGTCATTTGGATCTAATTTACCAAATTTGCTAAAAGAATCTTTTACATATGCAAAATTGAGCATAGCCGAGCACCTAGTTGAGAGAGAAAAAAATGGAAAAAAGCAACATCGTCGATGTTGGGTTTTAGTCTTAGGTCGTAAGTTGAGGGAAAAGAGCTTATGCCTAATGCTAAATCAGCACAGCTAGGAGTGGCAAACGGGCGCGTTGGGTCGGATATGGTTCGGGTCGAAAATGGGTAATGAAAAAATGGATCAATTATCCGACCCAACCCATATTTAATACGGATAAAAAGGGTTAACCGGCGGATAATATGGGTTACCCATATTATCCATGACTTCTTGTATATGATCACTTTTGGGAGAACTCTTAGTCTCCCTAACATGAGGAACCCCCAATTTGAGGCTTTACAAATGTAAAAGTTAGACCTATTGGTTATCCACTGGTTACTCATTGGTTATCCATTTCCTAGATAGATAATATGGTTCTTATCCATATTTGGACCGTTTTTAAAAGTTCATTATCCAACCCATATTTTAGTGGATAATATGGGTGGTTAACTATTTTTTAACCATTTTGCCACCCCTAAGCACATCCATCCACCTTTTGTGTTTCAAGGGGCACAATAAAATTATATAAGGGGTTCTTGATGTATATAAAGATATCTATACACTTTTTTGTAGTGACTAACGGGTTCCAGTAACCCTTCTACCACCTATGTAGGTCCACCTCTTATTATCAAAAGCAATTCAAGAACGTAATGCCGAAAATTTCTTCAATGTTGGAGGACAAGACAATGAAAAAGTTCAAACTGTTGCTTTTATTATTTTTCATTTAAATTGTGATGAGTGACACATGTTTGTAATGGTAGATCTTTATTAAAAATAAAGAATAATTTTTGCGTAGTTTGTGATTATATATAACTGCTTAGGCTTTTATGTTGAGAGTGAGGTTACTTGAAGTTAAATAGGCTAGAGTTAAACCTTAACTAGAGTTAGTGTAGATTGGTCACAAGTTATTTATGGTTTGGCCAATTAGTTAGTTAGAGGCAGTTGTATTGTATATATATACTGTAGCTTCCAAGTTCAAAGTAATAGAGCTCATTTTCTCAGATTTCATCTCTGTAATTTTGTTCCTCTCACCGACATTTCCTTCATCAGCATAATTCTAGGGCTCAATTCATAGAAGCTAATATGGTATCAGAGCTTAGCGATCACTAGCTAGATCTTCGTAACTCGATCCTGTATCATCTTCTTCATCAAGCTCATCAATGGCAATGCAACGATTGACAACACAGAGCAGGAAAATTTAAGCCACAACTACCCGCTATACTTGCATGCCACAGATACTTCAGGTACTGTCCTAATTTCTCTCCAATTGACCGGACAAGAAAATTACTCTGTATGGAGCCATGCAATGAGAATTGCGATCCTAGGAAGAAATAAACTAGGGTTTATTGACGGTACATGCAAAAAGGAGAATTACGATCCAAATTTGGTTGATTTGTGGGAGCGATGCAATGCAATTATCCTTTCATGGATTATGAATTGCGTGTCAAAGGAATTATATAGTGGAATTGTGTATTCTTCAAGTGCATCGGCAATTTGGCTAGATTTGATAAAATCGATTGTTCTAGGATATTCCAGATCCATAAGGAAATCGCTACTATTAGACAGAGAACCGGCTCTGTATCAGCTTATTTTTCAAAATTGCGTCTGTTGTGGGCTGAATTTGATAGCTTAGCACCTGTTCCAGGATGTGATTGTGCTAAATCTAGAGAGTTTGTTGTCTTCATAGAAAGGTTGAAACTCTTACAGTTTCTTATGGGACTGAATGAATTGTATGAACAAGCAAGGAGTCAGCTGCTCATGATGGTTCCAGTACCTACAATCAACAAAGCTTATTCCATGTTAATGGAAAGATAAAGTCAAGCAGTATGACAAACAGTTTGTGCACAAATGAAGGAGGAGAACTGACAGCTTTGATGACTATGAAGGGAGGACCAGGGCAAAGGCCAAAGAGAAATTTCAATCTGTACTGTGACTATTGCAAAATGAAAGGTCACACTCGTGAAGGATGTTATAAACTGATAGGTTACCCCACAGACTTCAAGGTTAAGAAGAAAATTGGAGTCAATGTTGCAGCTCACAATGTTACAATTGAAGATCATAAAAGGAAGGACATAGGAGCAGGGAATATCAATGAAGCTGATAACTGTTCCCCTGATGATGCTGTTCGAGGTCCATATTTCACACCAGAACAATATAATTAGATTCTCAAGTTACTGAGCAAGGACAGTGTGGGTAAGACTTCAGCTAATATGGTAGGTAAAATCAAAACATTTCTGGTAAACTCAAATAAAAAGGAATGGATAATTTACTCCGGAGCTACAAATCATATGGTTTCTGATATGACTATGCTAGATAACAAACTTGAAGTAGAAAATTCTGATAAGAGAAAGGTACACTTACCTAACGGAGGAACAATAAACATATCACATATTGGTACTTGCAGAATACTCGACAAAGAAATTTTAGATAATGTCTTATATATACCAGATTTTAACTACAACCTGCTGTCCATATCTAAAGTCACAAAAGCTTTATGTTGCTCAGTATGTTTCTTTCCACATTTTTGTATATTCCAGGACCTTTACAGTGGGAAGGTCAAGGGGATTGGTAGAGAAAGAGATGGACTCTACTGACTCTCACAAACACCTGCTGAGAAGGATGACATTAGAACTAACGTGATGAATGTAGTAAAAGAAAAGGTAGACATTGTGTTTGGCATAAAAGACTAGGCCATGCCTCAGTCAATGCAATAAAGCAATTATTGTGCTTGTCCCAGGAAGAATGTAAAAATGTAGTTGATAAATGTATGATCTATCCTCTAGCAAGACATACCAGGTTGCCTTTCAATCTCAGTAATAGTAGAACTACTGAATCCTTTAATCTGTTGCATATTGATGTATGGGGGCCCTACCATGTACAAACTTTTAATGGAAATAAAATCTTATTGACAGTTGTTGATGATCATTCTAGAATGACCTGGTTATATTTGCTGAAATACAAGAGTGTTGTTATTGTGGCACCAAAGAATTTTCTTAGAATAGTTCATACTCAATTTGGTAAGAATTTCAAAGTAATAAGATCTGATAATGGCACAGAATTTGTCAATTCAAACTGTTCTCAATTATTTCAATCTTTGGGAATTATACATCAAAGGTATTGTGTTTATACTCCTCAGCAAAATCCAGTAGCAGAGAGAAAACACAGACACATTCTAGAAGTGGGAAGAGCTGTAAGGTTTCAAGGAGGAATTCCTTTGAAGTATTGGGGTCATTGTTTGTTAGCAGCTGTGTACTTAATTAACAGAATGCCTTCTGTAGCAATGCAAGGAAGGACACCTTATGAGTTGTTTCATCACAAAAGGCCTAGTTTGGATCATTTAAGAATACTTGGATGCCTCTGTTTTGCAAAGAGACCAAATGTTCATGATAAGTTTGAAGCCAAGAGCTATTGCATTAGTTATGATGGGATATTCAGAAGTCAGCAAAGGCTATATTTTGTTTGATTTAACTAATCATGTTTTCTTTGTGAACAGGGATGTAAGCTTTAGGGAAAATGTGTTTCCTTTTAAACATCAGAAGGATAGTCAGTGTCCATTGTTTTCTCCAGATGACCTAGTTTCTTCTCACATTCCAGATGTGGCACATTATGATCCTGGCATAGAAGACATTCCTATAGCACATAATGATGTAGTAGTTCCAACAGAAGCTGCAAGTGATTCCACACAAGTCATTGTCAATGAATCCCTGCCTGATATGGGTACTGAGTTTGATTCATAGCATGATGTGAGTCCAGATAGTTCAGTCCTCTCTCCTCCTGCTGTTTCAGAACCTCTGAGAATATCAACTAGGGACAAAAATACTCATAATTGGATGACTGATTATGTGACAACCAATGTCAACTATGATCATGCATTACCTTATCCTATGCATCATTCACTCAGTTATGCTGATGTACAACCCATTACCAACGGTTCATAGCTGCTGTCACCTCTGCTGTGGAACCTAGAAACTTTCAGGAGGCTTGCAAGGATCCTCATTGGGTGGAAGCTATGAGAGCTGAAATACAGGCCTTAGAAGATAACAGAACATGGCAGTTGGTCACTCTACCACCAGGGAAGCTGCCCATTGGATGTAAATGGGTTTTCAAAATCAAGCACAAAGCAGATGGCTCCATAGAAAGATATAAGGCAAGGCTTGTTGCTAAAGGCTACAATCAACAAGAGGGTATTGATTACAATAAAACATTCTCTCCAATTGTGAAGATTGGACTGTGAGATATGTGCTTTCGATTGCTGCAACAGAAGGACGGCATGTACATCAGATGGATGTATACAATGCCTTTCTTCAAGGTGACCTACCTGATGAGGTTTACATGCAATTCCCAGAGGGTTTTGCAAGCCAGGGGGAGAATACAGTCTGTAGGCTTGTCAAATCCCTTTATGGATTGAAACAAGCAAGTCGACAATGGAATGTAAAATTAACCGAAGCCCTACAAGCACAAGCATTTACACAAAGCAGTGTAGACTACTCTTTGTTCACACAGAAGCAGGGAAACAATATTGTGATTATTCTGGTGTATGTTGACGATATGTTGATCACTGGAAAAAACCTCAAGATCATATAAGAAACTAAGAAGAACCTTCATGCAGCCTTCAAGATAAAAGATCTTAGAGAGTTAAGGTACTTTCTTGGAATTGAGTTCAGTAGGTCGAGGAGAGGAATCTTAATGTTTCAACGAAATTATGCATTGGAACTCATTAGAGATTTGGGATTAAGTGCATCCAAGCCATCCTACACTCCACTGGAGTACAATAAAAAACTTACTGATAAAAGGTTGGATGAGATTACAGGAGCTGAAGGTGATGACCTCTTAGAAGACAAGGGAAAATATCAGAGACTCATTGGTAAATTGCTCTATCTAACTCTGACCAGATTAGATATAGCATTTGCAGTCCAAACATTGAGCCAGTTCATGAAACAACCTAAGAGAAGTCATTGGGAAGCTGCACTAAAGATAGTGAGATATATCAAAAGGATCCAGGATTGGGCATTTTGATGAGTAGTGAAAGAAGCAATGTGCTAACAGCTTATTGTGATGCAAACTGGGCATCATATCCCAACACAAGGAGATCAGTGGCTGGATTTCTCATTAAGCATGGAAATTCACTCATATCATGGAAGTCAAAGAAGCAGAACACAATCTCTAAAAGCTCGGCTGAAGCAGAGTATAGAAGCATGGCGTGGACAGTTGCTGAACTAGTTTGGTTGGCAGGGTTATTCAAGGAACTTGGAACAGAGATGAAATTGCCTATCAACCTATTTTGCGATAGCAAAGAAGCACTACAAATTGCAGCCAACCTAGTATATCATGAAAGAACTAAGCATATAGAAATAGATTGTCACTTTATAAGAGAGAAAATACAGCAAGGACTGATCAAAACGCAGCATGTGAATTCTAAGGATCAACATGCAGACATTCTAACCCCAGAACTTTTGAGATCACATCATGAATACTTATTGTCCGAGCTGGGAGTGCTCAATATTTTCACACCTACCAGCTTGAGGGGGAGTGTTGAGAATGAGGCTACTTGAAGTTAAATAGGCTAGAGTTAAACCTTAACTAGAGTTAGTGTAGATTGGTCACAAGTTAATTATGGTTAGGCCAATTAGTTAGTTAGAGGCAGTTGTATTGTATATATATACTGTAGCTTCCAAGTGAAGAGTAATAGAGCTCATTTTCTCAGATTTCATCTCTGTAATTTTGTTCCTCTCACCGACATTTCCTTCATCAGCATAATTCTAGGGCTGAATTCATAGAAGCTAATATTTTATAAAATAAATCATTCCCTTAATAGATTTTATCTCATTCTTCAATCTTCAAAGAATACTGACAAAGAGAAAGACATACATAGGTTTCATTGGTTTCTTTGACCTGAGACTGCTAGCTACTTATATTTTTAACTAAGAATTCTGTATTGTAACTTACTAAGGATTTACTGTGGATAATATATACGTACAGTTTGTGAATATTATCGGATGATGCCTCTCGTCGAAGATTATCTTAGACATGATATGTATTCAAGCCCTTGTACGAATATCTTATGTTCTATTAAGATATTTATGGATTTATATGGGTCATTCGGGTCCTCAATGCATGTCTTATTAGATACGGTTAAAAATTCGTTCGACAGGTGTCTGTGTTCGGGGGATTCCAATTCAACCCCTAGTTTGGTTTGTGACAACATTCCTCTTGGAATTTTCAAATGGTCCAGACGTTGTTGAATTTATCTCTCATAGATCGGCCTAGGACTCACCAGCAATTTATTAAAATATCTTTGGTAATTGAGGCCTATCTATGAATGTTCCCTTGAAGCACTATTTTCTCGTGAATATTGTGTATATTTTCGACCTATTTAGGTTAATGAAAAGACCTATGAAGATCATATCTATGAGTTGTCCAAGGAAAGACCATACATTCTAGATTCTACCAAATAACTTTTGTTTTTCCATTTTTTGCATATTTCCTTTTTTTCCAATTCTGATGACTAATAATTCAGATAGCACTATACTAAGGTCTACTATAATAATTGATTTAGGTTTTTGGGTATACTTTACCATCATGAATTTTGCTACCACACTAGCATCACCGTCGTTATCGTCACATACCATTGTCGGACACTACCACACAAACCACCTTAACCATCACCACTATATTACCACTGCTAACTGTACATGGGTAAAATCGGTCCTATGGGACGCCCCGGTTTCTGATAAGGTAAATCGAGCAAGAGACGGGATGACAAAGGATCGGAATCGAGGCAAGGATCTCATCAAGCATGGGTTCGGGGGCACAAAACTCACCCTCGAGAATATCGGGGCCATGATCCGGTATCGGTCCATACCAAAAGACTTCGGGGAACGTCGTCGGACAGCCGAACACAATTAATAGAAGGCCGTGACATCCGTGACCTGCCGGATATCTCGGCGCGGATCTCGGTACGTACCGGCGGAAATTTGATGATTAGTCAAACGAAAGATTTTTACGTTTTATTGAAATTGTACCTAGGGTAGGGCTCCTCTACAATATAAAGGGGGAGGGGTCTCATTACTCATTAACAATGTTGTAACACGCATATCAAGGCAATATACTATTATTTTTCTCTGTTATTCAAAGTTCTTACATTTGTTGATCAGCGCTTCATTATTATAAGTTCGGGATCGGGGACGGGTATTTCATTAAGGCTGTCGTCGAGTCCAGAAATCTTCCCTTTTAAGTAGTTTGATAATTTATTACATCTTTTACCTGTTTAATCTAGTGATATTTACCGTTTGTATTGAGTTAATCCACGTATCCTCAAAACCACTTACAAATTTAGTTGTTATCTATTTTTTAGGGTAAACAGTTTTGCGCCCACTGTGAGGCTAAGGATAATAGTGGCAATTTAATACAAATTTCCGTAACACACCCTATTTTACACTTGTTCTTTTAAGTGTTTTTAGTTTCAGGTCAAAGTTTAAAATGTCAAACTCCCAATCCGCCCCTTTGAACGTGGATTCTGAGTCTGACCACCATGGCGATAACAACAATGTGGTACCTGGTAACGAGGTGCCCCCTATCGACGCTAATGGAGTTCCGGCTACGAACCCTATTGACGCTAACTCACATGTGGCCATCAATGCAAACCTGCCTACCAATCCTGAGAACAGCATCCGCACGGGAGTTTGATCGGTAGCCCAAAATACACACGACGGTGAAGGTGATGGGACCAATTTGTGAGTGATCTTCGAAATGTTGCAGGCTCAACAAGCAACGATAGTCCAGTTACAGAACCAGAGCCCCACCCCCAGCAGAGTCGAGCCCAAACCATCCCGGGAGAATGCTCGTAGAAATTAACCAACAGTGGAAAAGCCGAGTGAAGCTAAATCCGGGACCCACCCCGAGATCATAAAGGTGCTTGAGGAACTGACAAAACAAGTGGAATCGGGAGAAAAGAAAATCGAAGCCAATGACAAAAAAGTAGAAACCTACAATTCCAAGGTAGACCAAATCCCGGGAGCACCGCCGATATTGAAGGGCGTGGTTTCCAAGAAGTTTGTTCATAAACCTTTCCCTTCGAGCATAGCTCCGAAGCCGATCCCAAAGAAGTTCTGCATGCCCGAAATTCCTAAGTACAACAGAACAACTTACCTAAATGAGCATGTGACCTTCTACACGTGCGCCATCAAGGGGAACGACTTGGAAGATGATGAGATCGAGTATATCCTACTGAAAAAGTTTGAAGAGACCTTGTCAAAAAGAGCTATGATATGGTATCACAACTTACTCTCCAATTCTATTGACTCGTTTGTTATGCTTGCAGATGCCTTCGTGAAAGCACACTCCGGGGCTATCAAGGTCGAAACTAGGAAGTCATATCTTTTCAAAGTGAGACCAAAATAGAATGAGATGCTCACGAAATTTGTATCCTGGTTTCAAATGGAACGAATGGACCTGCCCCCATCGCAGATGATTGGGCCGTTCAGGCCTCACCCAAGGACTCAATACTCGAAGCTCGTTGGCTTCACAGCAGTTGAAGCAAAATATGATAGAATATTCGGTAGTAACTTGGGCCGACATCCATAACCGGTACCAACCAAAAATTACGATCGACGATGATCATCTTGGGGCCCCTTTCGGGTCCGTTTATCCCATGAGAGCTAGAAAAAAATCCAAAAGAGACATTGATCCTGAATCAAGATCAGATAGAGACCGGTATCAACCATGCAATGGAGACCGAAGAGGTAATGGGTTTGGACAAAACCCTGTGAGAAGTGAAAGGAGAAGCGATTGAGGTCAAAATAACCGGAGACTCATGAGCAAAAAAGGTTTTCACAGGCCATTCGGGCCTAACGAAGCACCAAGGTTATCGGAGTACAACTTCAACGTCGATGCCACTGCCATCGTATCTGCCATCGGATGCATCAAAGACACCAAGTGGCCTCGACCTTTATAGTCCGATCTTACCCAAAGGGACATTAACCTAATATGTAAATATCATGGCACTCACGTCCACAGAACTGAGGACTACCGACAATTGAGAGAGGAAGTAGCCCCGTTATTCAACAAAGGACACCTCCGAGAGTTCCTGAGCGATCGAGCCAAAAATCATTTCACGAATAGGGACTCTAATAAGCAGATTGAGAAGGAAGAACCTCAGCACGTCATTAACATGATCATCGGTGGAGTCGACGTCCCCTAAGGGCCGATGTTAAAATGCACCAATGTGTCCATCACAAGGGAAAAACGGACTCGAGATTACATGCCAGAAGGAACCGTATCCTTCAACGATGAGGACGCTGAAGGCATCGTGTAATCACACAACGAGGCACTGTAATATCTATGCTCATAAATAAATCTCAAGTTAAGCGTGTGTTAATTGATCCAGGTAGCTTGGCCAATATCATCAGATCGAGGGTCATAGAGTAGCTGGGTCTACAAGACCAAATTGTGCCTGCAGTCTGAGTTCTAATTGAATTCAACATGGCATGTGAGACAACTAAAGGGGAGATAACCCTACCGGTGAACACCACCAGAACCATTCAGAAAACAAAGTTCTACGTGATCGATGGAGATATGAGATACAATGCTCTGTTCCGGAGGCCATAGATTCACAACAAGTTCACTCGACACTACACCAGGTGTTAAAATTCCCGACAGTAGGAGAGGTTAAAACAATATGGAGAACAATCGTTCGCAAAGGAGATGTTCGCGGTCGACGAGGTTGTATCGATATCCGCAATCTCGGCATCAAAGAACCCAAGTTCGATCACCAAGGAAGAAACCAAATGGCAATCACTGATGCCAGCCTTGGCCGAGCAAGAAAAGTAGGGGATGGGCGAGGATGACGACTATGGTGTTCCAAGATCTTTCATATCCCCCAACGATTTCGATGCCACCAAATCGGCGGTTGAGGAGCTGGAGCAAGTCATATTGATCAAGCGCCTGCCCAATCGTAAGGTATACCTGGGCATAGTGTTAAGTCCCGAGCTCAAGAAAACTCATTGAATTCCTTATAGCTGACATTGATTGTTTCGCTTGGTCCCACATTGACATGATAGGGATCCCGCCGGAAGTAACTACTTATAAGCTGAGTCTAGATCTGAAGTTCCACTCGATCAAGCATGCATTCATCAAAGACGGGGTATCTAAACTCCTTAAAATAGGATCCATTCGGGAAGTTACGCACCTGGATTGGTTAGCCAATGTAGTAGTAGTCCCTAAAAGGGGAATAAATTAAGAAGGTGTGTAGACTACAAAGACATGAACAAGGCATGCCCCAAGGACTCTTTCCTTTGCCCAACATCAATTGCATGATCGATGCGACGGTCGACCACGAGATCCTCAGCTTTCTCGATGCGTATTCTGGGTAAACCAAATTCTAATGGACCTAGGAGACCAAGAAAAAACATCCTTCATCACAAAATACGACACCTACTATTATAACGTAATGCCATTCGGACTAAAAAATGTCGGTGCCACTTACCAACGCCTAGTAAATTGGATGTTCAAAGAGCAAATAAGAAAATCAATGGAGGTTTACATTGATGATATGGTAGTTAAATCCCTACAAGCAGAGGACCATTGGAAACATTTGCAGGAAACATTCAACATATTAAAAAAATAATATGCAGCTGAACCTGGAAAAATGTGCATTCAGATTCGGGTTCGGGAAATTCCTCGGATTCATGGTGTCCAACTGGGGAATCGAGATTAATCCCGATAAGATCAAGTCCATAGAGGACATTACCGTGGTGGACAATGTCAAGGCCGTTCAAAGGTTAACCGAGCGTGTAGCTGCTTTGGTGGATTCATTTCAAGGTCCTCCAACAAGAGCCATCGGTTCTTCTCGTTATTGAAGAAGAAGAATAATTTCTCATGGGCCCCGGAATTCCAACAAGCCTTGAAAGAAATCAAGCGGTACCTTTCAAGCCCACCTTTGCTTCATACTCCAAAGGCAGGCGAGCAGCTATACTTAGCAGTATCCGAGATTGCGGTAAGTGGAGTCCTCGTCTGGGATAAGGAAGGTACGCAATTTCCTATCTATTGTGTTAGCAAGACTCTATGCGAGGCCGAAACTAGGTATCTTCACTTGGAAAAACTGGCGCTCTCTTTGTAAAGCGCCTCTAGGAAGTTAAAACTATATTTTCAATGCCATCCCATATGTGTCGTCACTACTTACACGTTGAGGAACATAATGCATAAACCCAAGATCTCGGGACGATTGGTCAAATGGGCCGCAAAAATCAATGGGTATGACATTAAATACTGACCCCGAACCGCCATCAAATCTCAAATTTTTGTGAGCTTCATCGATGATTGCACGTCGACCCTAATACCCGAGGTCGAAAGGGAATTGTTGTTGAACTCAGGGACTTCCTCGAGAATCTGGACCCTCTTTACGGATGGTGCCTCGAACGTAATGGGGTCCGTACTTGGCATCGTGTTGAATCCACCGATGGGTAATATGGTTAGGAAATCTATTAGAACTGTAAAATTGACTAACAAAAAGGCCGAATATGAGACCATGATTGCAGGTCTCAAACTGGATAAAAGCCTGGGGGTCGAGGTGATCAAAGCTAAGTGCGATTCCCTCCTTGTGGTGAACCGAGTCAATGGGACGTTCGAAGTCAAATTGGAATGAATGTGAAGGTACTTGGATAAACTGCAGGTAACGCTACATCAGTTCAAGGAGTGGACCTTGCAACATGTACCTCGTGATCAGAACAGCGAAGCCGATGCTCTTGCTAACTTGGGATCGTCAGTTGATGACAATGAATTCAACTCGGGAACGGTCGTACAACTCATGAAATCGGTAGTGGAAGAAGGCCACATCGAGATAAACTTGACAAGCTTACCCTGGGACTGGAGAAAGAATTATATAGATTAACTGAAGACCAGGAAGCTGCCCTCGGATCCTAAAGAATTGAGAGCTCTATGCACAAAGGCGGCCAGGTTCAGCTTGTCTAAAGACAATACCCTATTCAGGAGAACGTTTGATGGCCCACTCACCATATTCCCGGTACCGAGAGATACCGAATATGCTTTGAGGGAAGTTCACGAAGGCACTTGCGGGAACCATTCGGGTGCCGAATCATTGGTTCATAAGATAATCAGAGACGGATACTACTGGATCGACATGGAAAAAGATAAAAAGGAGTTCGTACAAAAATATGACGGGTGTAAGAGGCACGCACCGATGATTCATCAGCCCGGGGAGCTACTACATTTGGTCTTGTCACCCTGGACATTCATGAAATGGGAAATGGACATCGTCGATCCCCTGCCATGGGCACCCAGTAATGACTGCTATTTTTCTAAATGGGTGGAAGCCCGGGCATTTGAGAAAGTTAGGGAGAAAGAAGTTATTGATTTTATTTGGGACCATATAATATGCCGGTTCGCAATACCATCCGAGATAGTGTGCGACAATGGGAAGCAGCTCATCGGCAGTAAGGTGAGAAATTTTTTTGAGGACCATAAGATCAAAAGGATTAAAACTAGAGAGCCAACTTCCAACATTTCAATATCAGGGACTTGGTGTTAAGGAAGGTGACACCGAACACCCGGAACCCAAACAAAGGAAAGATGGGACCAAATTGGGAAGGCCCATATCAAATTATTGAGATCATCGGCAACGGATCATACAAACTCGAAGCAGTGAACTGTGAGAGACTACCAAAAAACCGGAACGTAACCCACATAGAACAATTGTTTACCGTGAAAATGGCAATAACAATTAATTTGTTGATGGGACTCTAAAAATATGTGATCTACTTTTATGCTAGTTGTTAAGCAGTTGACGCTATGTGTGTGAAGTTTAAGGACAAAATGTGAGCTAAAATAGATCTATAACCGAACCGATGAGTTAGCTGTTCAGGGCCTTGAGCTGGTTGGTTTGGGGCCTCGAGGTCGATTCCCGGGCTCGGGATCGAGTTATTAGGGGCATCCGGGGAAGGGCTAACAGTCGTTATATAATAAAAGGAGGCTCTTTATGGCCAATGATAAGCAATAAATGATGAACCAATATGAAGATAGTAAATAAGAGCAACAATATCGAGAGAGTATGTTAGAGAGAAAAGAGAGAGAGTTATCATATATTTCGTGTAGAATAGTTGGAGCAACATTAGTTCATGCTGTATAAAATGACAGGGAGCCCCTTTATATAGTAGGAGAAGTCCCAATGTAGTACAAATGTATTAATTACAAAGATATGGAGATGGGACAGCTAGATACTGCCATGATGCGGGCTCAGACTAGCCTGACAGACTCTGTCGGCTCTAGCTGCACGCCTTGGGAACTCCTCATCTCTACCATAGCCGGGGTCATCATTGTCCCGAGGTCGAGCGTCGACGAACCTCAAGGGAGGAAACTCGACCGTAGCCTTGTAGCCTCAAGCCTTCGAAAAAGATGATCCTCTAAGGTGCCTCGATGACGAGGAATTGGACTTTTCGATTTTGTCGTATACAGATAGTCCCCGAGTTTCTTGGAAAGGAAAGATAAGAAACAATTTTGACATCCATTTCTTTGGACTTCCCTGATTTAGATGGTACCTCAGGCCCATACTAGTCTTTCAATGATATCAATAGCCCTTTGGAGAGGTCCCCAAGATCGGGTACCATCTCGGGACTGACGATGATGCCAATGGTTTTTTGGAGCCTATCTTCTTTACTGATGGATAGTGTTGATGATGAGGAAGATGAAGGTCGGGAGTGGATGGGCCGATGTATCCCAATACGGACTATCGATATTATTCATGTGAAGCTTATGCCATTCCCCGAGGAGTGGAATTTTGTGCCTAAGTGGTATATTCGTACCTTCGTAGTTTTGCTTATGGCAAAAACAGGTTCTGTAGATGCGCCTTTCTTTCCTTTTCTGCAGCAATTTCATGGTCGTCGTGTGAGATCCCCGACTTGACGGACTGGGATCGAAAGCTGGCGACTTGCTCGACTTACAATGAGCGTAAGTGACGAATTTTGTCAAAGGACTGATGGGAGGCCAAACATCATGGTATGTGCCGTGCAATTTGTTCCCTTTCCCTCTTTCAGTTGGAAAAGCACTTCCCCTTTCTGCGTGCTAACCCTGCTATTGTAGGCATCGGGGAGCCTTCTGAGGCGAGGCCGTGCCCCTTTGGAGAGGGAGAAGAGTTGCTAGCTTCTAGGCTAAAGAATGATAACAATAAGTAAGAGATACTTCTGTTGGGAGACGGTGCTCAAAGCAAGGTGAACCTGGACCGGGGGTCTCAAGTGGGAGTATTGGCTGAGCTCGTCACGCCTATGATTTCTGGCTTTGGAAGGGCGATTTCTCCTCTGTTGTTGTCCTCTTTTTCCGTTGGAGGTATTTTGAGGGATACTCGGAACCCGGGATCATATGCACCTAGTGATCGTGCCCCGACCGGGGTCGGCTCTTTCAGAGCAGAGGGAGCTAGGCTGGCAGATGTGCGCTCGATCTTCGAAGAAGGTCAGCAGCTTTATTTCAAGGCGATTTTTTTGCCATCCGTGTTGATTTTGTAATTTTTACTTTCTTGTTTAGCTTTTTCTTTCGTAGGCTTTTGACAAGCTCCAGTTCGAGCTGCTTCGCCGTGAAGCCAGGCCGCGGAAAGCTTTGGCTAAGGCTTCTCCCCTCGAGGTGGAAATTTGGAATGCTTCGTGCAAACGATTCTGTCCAAGAGAATATGATCATAAGGCCTGTGTCCGAGCTTTGGAGGCGAAGGCCGAGGTTGTGAATGCCCGAGCTGAGGTTGAACGTGTTGCGCCAAGGCTAACCAGAAATTGGCAGCCTATTTGAAGGGCGATGTTGATGCTCGAGCTAAGCTGAGGAAGGCTCTCGATAGGGAGAGCAGTAATAAAGAGTACGCGAGGTACAAATCTCGGAGGGAAACCCTCGAGGAAATTCATGGTAGGGGCTTCGATCTTTTGGAAGAGATCAAGCAAGCGGAGACGTAAGAGTATGATGCTAAATTCCGTCTATCCGATGTCGAGGATGGAAAGGATGGGGCCATCGGGCCATATTCCCAAAGGGGGTGTAGGTTTCCTTTTCTGATTCCGTATGTGGTACTTTCAGAGTATGTTGTAAATGGAGCTTGTATTTTTTCACATGTATGTATAAAGGGGAGACCTCGCGCTTTTGCTTCTACTGCATTTTTTTTTTTGCCGTGATTTGAGCCAGATGAATTGGTCTTTGAGTTGAGGGGAATCCTTAGATTTGTGGTACGGCCCTGAGGCTTGTTGGGCTGGCGACTATGGCTCTTACGCTTTGACCTTAGGCTTATGCTTTTTAACTATTTTGGGTTCAGTCTCCGAATCGGGTTACGACTCGAGCTCGTTTGACCCTTAAGTTTTCATGTTGGTGTGAGCTGGCAACAATGGCTCATACGCTTTGGGCCGAGGAGGCCATTTAATGTAAGCTGGCGACAATGGCTCTTACGCTTTGCCCTGGGGCATATGTGTGGGCTGGCAACGGTGGCTCTTACGCCTTGAGCTGAAGAGACCTTTTATTGGCTTTGTTTTCTCCTCGTTAAGGACCTTTTGAAGTAATTTTCGTCTGACCCGTCATCGGTTCGGGAAAAACCTCTTTTTCAAGCCATTTCGTGGTGATGATTGAGCACCTCGGGAGGTTTGGCTCGGAGGTTGAGTAGCTCGAAGCCTGTGAGTTGGAGCTGACATGGTCAAAGCTCTTTTTGCCTATGTCGAGGGTAGCCTGTTTAACCGGTTCTTTTCGAAGTAGATTCGAAGTAATGGCCTATGATTTTGTAGCGACGGTTGGGCGTCCCCGAGTCGCGTTAGTTTGGCTGGTACAGCCGTATGACTGTAGTCATTTGTGTTTGGCCGGCGCCATTTTTCGTCCCGAGTGTAGTAGTTTAGGTTTCTATATCAAGGGTATGCCTTTTTAGGGGTCTTACAAGTTCGATATATAGCCTAAACTTCAGAATCGAGTTTATGCTTGTAGTACGATCTTACAAATTTTTCATGCCTTTGAGGTCTTACAGTTTTGGATACTTGGTACAAGTAGTTTCCATTCCTTGCTTGAGGTCTTACAGTTTTTTTGTTGCCTTATGTAGGTCATACAAGACCAAGTCGGCCTGCTTGGGGTCCTATAGCCTCGGGTTTTTTGATAAGTGGCGATAGGCGATGGCGATTGATGGTAGTCCCCAAGTTATTGAGGATTTGTCGGCTCGGGAGCCATTATGATGGAGATGACGATTGACGGCAGTCCCCAAGCTATCGAGGATTTCTCGGCTCGGGAGCCATTAAGATGGAGATGGCGATTGACAGCAGTCCCCGAGCTATTGAGGATTTATCGGCTCGTGAGCCATTATGATAGAGATGGCAATTGACGGCAGTCCCCGAGCTATCGAGGATTTCTCCGCTCGGGAGCCATTAAGATGGAGATGGCAATTTATGGCAGTCCCCGAGCTACCGAGGATTTCTTGGCTCGGGAGCCATCACTTGTAAACTTGGTGTTGCCTGATTGAGGATTTACGATTTTGGAGTTTCTAACCCGAAGGTCGCGTAGCTTTGAGTTTTTGACTCCAATTGATACGCTCAAATTACACTTTAATTAAATAGTGTAAGGCGGTCGGTGTCAAATATATTAACCCAACAAGGTTGGGGTCGAATCCCACAGGGAATAGGCGTGAAAAGGTTACTCGAGTAGCGTGCTACTTGACTTGGGTCGTGATTCTATTTTGTTAATAGTAACAAGAGTATGATATGATTGTGATTTAAAGAGATAACTAATTTTAACGTTGAGAATGTAAATAATTTGATTAAGGAAACCAAGGTTGTGTCTCTTTAATGAAATGTAATACTATCGGTGTTAATATGATATATTTCTAATGGAAGTTTCTTTAGATATGCAAATGATTTCTAAATGACTACCCAATATTTTCCAATAGTTGGGTAGTATTTCCTCTTTATGATTTTTCCAAATATAAAAGAGTTGCAATTAAGAGCAATCAATATATGCCAAATAAAACCCACTTATTCCTAAGCGATTCTATTAAACAAGGTTTAATGGCACTTGTTAATATTTGCAACCACCAACAATAAATGAACAATGAGAAATAAATATATAACAACCAACCATTATACATATATTCAATGTTAAACACCCATTAACATAATACTCATTTAGGGTCCACAACCTTAGTATTTTGAAGTTAGCTACTCATGTTAAAACACAAAAAGATGAGAATATTAAATGCCATAAAGCTTACAAAGTGCAAGATTCTTCACTCCTAAAGCTTCCAAAAGAGAGGAATATTAAAGACTTGGAATGTAGCTTAAAAAAAAGACAAGATGCCCCCACAAAACCCCCAATAAATCTATTTATAGTGGGCCAAAACTCGGGACCAAATTAGGACAAAAATACCCTTCCAGGTCAATTCTACGATCGCATATCTGTCGCGTAACAGACATGCGGTCCACATTTTCTTCAGATCTGTCGCATCTTTGAGCCCTAGTTTTCTGGTAGTCGTCGCATCTTGGTTATGTGGTCCGCATTATTGATTTGCGACCGCATAGTGTCAACGCATTTCTAGCTTCAGCAACTTCCACAGGGATTTTGCGATCCATTATGCGGCCCGCAAACTTGTTATGTGGTCGCATAGTGGACCACATTTCTTGCACATGAATTTAGCCACCAGACTGTTGGACTATGCTTCCTTTGGGCAATATGTGGCCCGCATGTGGGATTTGCGGTCCTCATTGTTGCATCTGCGATCACATTTTGTCATTTTCTTGTCCTTTTGCGGCTTTTTGATTTCATTTCCATGTTCTTGGGTCCTTAAACCTCATACACTGCAAAACATCAAAATTACATATGTATAAGAGATAATTGCATTCAAAGCAAGCTAAAATCTAAGCAATTGGTATTAAATGTGCTGATATTCTCCGGCACATCACCAGTCTCTGAGTATTCGGGACATTTAGGCTTTGGAGCTTGTTTTGTGATCTAGATGCCGCCTCATTGAGGGCATACGAGTTAGGAGTTCCGACCCGGAGGTCGTGCGATTTTTGCGATTTTGACGCCATTCCCCGAGTGCTCGGGGCGCTTTTGGTTTTGGAGCCATTTTGTGATTTTGTTGTTGCCTCGTTGAGGGCTTATGAGTTTGGAGCTCCGACCCGGGGGTCACATTGTTTTTGAGTTATCGACGCCAGTCCCCAAGTGTTTGGGGCATTTTTGACAGAGGAGCCATTTTTGCAAAAATACCGAGTCTCTTTTGAAGCGTGAAATGCTTTTTGAAATTTTTCTTCGATTGCTTGAGCATACATGTCTTTGCAGTTGAGGGCTCGATTATTCTATGCAGGCATGGTTCGTTCGACCGTTTGGCTCGGTACATTGTTTTTCCCATCGAGACCCCATTCGGAGTATCTTGGCTTCTCCGATCAAGTGACCTTCCGGGGGGATGCCCCCCCTGTATTCGAGGTTGTTTGCAAAAGAAGCCTTGAATACTTGTTGAGTCCTCCTTAGGTAGCATGTAGATGTAACTTTGCCGGCAAAACCGTTTTTGGGATAAAAACCTGGTCGAACGAAAAGAGTGCAACGCATGCTTTTGAAACCTAAGGCTTTCTAGTTGGAGACTGCTTTGGCCGTTTCGACCGGATACCTGCACTCAGGTCAGTGTAGAATGTAATTGAGAGACAAAGGGGGCGTTCATACCTTGGTGTGGAATGTGCCGGCAATGTTTCGAGCCCTGATGTGTTTCAGTCGCTCGTGATGAGGACGCGGTACGGTCCCCACTATTTTATCGTTTGATAATCCTTTGGCTCCTTCGAGGGTAGAGATACTGGTGTTTCGGGCCGCGCCGTCCATATTGACTGGCATGGAGGTTTCCACTTTTGTTGTTTTGTCCACCAAGTTGGGTCCGTTCGGGACTTCGAAAGGCGGGCATAATTTGGTTAGACAGTCCGAAATGCTCTATCACCTTTGACTTGATAATATTGACCAAACTACCTGGATCCACAAGCATATGTCTGATTCAAAATATGTTTACGAGAAAAGAAGTTACCAGCGCGCCGCAGCGGAGACGAGACAGGGCCTCGGGTTGGCCTTTCCCTATTGAGGAATGTTTTTGCTTTCTTGACTGGGGGTTCCTGCAGGGTGCCAATACCTTAAAAGATCGTATGGATGATATGTGCACTGCGAACATTTACCTTGCCGCATGCTGCTCCCTGTAGATGGTTTTAATCCCCTCTTTTGTCGGGAATTTCATCATTTGATGAATGGTGGAAGGTACTGTTCTCATGGAGTGTATCCATGACCTTTCGAGCAAGGCATCGTACCTCAAGTCTGCCTTGGTGACATGGAATTCGGCATTTCGGGTTGCGCTTGCCATGTTGACTTGGGGTGGGTGACGTCCCCTTTCGTCGTTTCATTTGCCATGTTGAATCCGTTGAGGAGTCGAGAGGCAGGTGCGATTTGGTTAAGCAGTCCGAGCTGCTCAATTACCCTCGACCTGATAATGTTGGCCGCGAGTACACGTTTAATTTGAAATGTATTTACAAGGAAAGAGATTACCAGTGCGTCATTGTGAGCCTAAGACAAGGTCTCGATGTCCTCGTCGCTGGTGCGTAGCCCCGAGTTCACTTTTCTTTGGTGATGGATATTTTTTTCCTTCTCATCGCGGGTTCCTATGGGGTGTCGATGCCTCCCAAGATCACGTGGATGACATATTGCGGCTCATTTCGTTCTTCTTGGCCGCCTTTCTTTCTTGGAACTGATTTTTTGACCGATCGCTTGGGAATGATTCAAGCTTCGTGATCATATCCGCTTGAACTGAAGCATCATCACAAGCTAAGCGGAGTTAGACTTCGAAGGTCGAGGCTAAGATCGTCGATGCCCGGACCGGAGCAGTACTGAGCCGAACTAAGGATGATCAGGAGATGGCGATTTATCTGAAGGACGCTACAGCTGTTCAAGTCGAGTTGAGGAGGATCCTCGATTGCGAGGAGTGGATCAAAAAATATGCTTGTTACAAGTCTCAAAGAAAGATTCTCGAGGGATCCGTGCTAGGGGTTTTGTCCATGCAGAATAGTTGGCGCGAGCGAGGGCGGACGAGTGCAATGCTCGGTTGCTTTTGTCTGGAACCGAGGAGAGTGAAAATGAGGCCGGTAGGCCATAGATCTCAAGGGTAGGGCGTAGATTTTGCCATTTTGTATGTAGCATTTTCAGAGCATGTCTGTAGATGGAGAATGTGTCTTAGGAATTCTCGGAGGTGACCTTTATTGAGTAGCCTGGCTACTTCCTCTCGGAGCTGGTGGCAATCTTCGGTCATGTGTCCGTGCATGTCGTGGAACCCGCATACTACGTAATAGTTCCTTTGTGATGGATCCTACTGTATAGGCCTGGGCCATTTGGTGTCTCTGATTTTGCTGATGGTGGACACGATATCTGACACATCGACGTTGAAGTTGTATTCTGACAAGCGCGGTGCCCCTGTTAGCCCTGTGTTTCCACCGAATCCTATTATATTAATGAGTCCCCGAGGATTCTTTCGTCGGTTCACCAACCGATCGTCGCGAGGTGGGTAGCGCCTTGGGCGTTTCTCCTGTCTTTGGTGTATGGCTGATACCTTTCTTTGTTTGGCTTTGGATCCTTTGCTAAGAACCTGCTTGGGTACACTGAGCCTGAGGGGGCTCCCAGTTGATCATTTACTGGTATCGGTTATGGACATCCGACCAGGTCACGATGGGATACTCGATCAGATTTTCTTTCAGCTTCCTTGAGGCTACTGAGCTCCGCTTATTCAGGCCTTGAGTGAAAGCCTGCACTGCCCAGTCGTCGGAGACCGGAGGTAGTTCCATACATTCCCTATGGAAGCGAGATACGAATTCTCATAGCATTTAATTCTCCCTCTGCTTGATCTTGAATACGTCAGACTTCCTTGTCACTACCTTGATGGCACCGGTGTGTGCCTTTACGAAGGAGTCAACCAGCATGGCAAATGAGTCTATGGAGTTGGGAGCTAGGTTATGGTACCACATCATGGCCCACTTCGAGAGCGTTTCCCCGAACTTCTTCAGCAAGACGGACTCGATCTCGTCGTATTTTATGTCGTTTCCCTTTACCGCGCATGTGTAGGCAATAACATGCTCGTTGGGGTCTGAGGTCCCAATGTATTTTGGGAGTTCCGGCATTTTGAACTTCTTTGGAATGGGTTTCGGAGCCGCTTCCTCTAGGAACGGCCCCTGCACGAACATCCTCGAGTCTACGCCTTTCAAGACCGGGGGCGGGCCCGGGATTTGGTCGATCCTGGAGTTATAAGTTTCGACCTTCTTGTCGTTGGCTGCTATCATTTTCTTGCCTGAATCGATCCTTCTGGTAAGATCCTTGAGCATTTTTATGATAGCAGGGTCGGCTATTGAACCATTATTGCTCAATCTCTCCGATACCTGCTCGGCCGGGGGAGTTGTTCCCGGTGCTATGGTGCTGGGAGTTTTTGGGTGGCTTTGTAGCTGAGCGATAGCCAGTTGTTATGCCTGCAACATTCCAAAATAACATGAAGGCTAACTTCTCGTTCTTCCCGAGCTGGGGTTTTTTGGGCTTCCTATTTTTTGGGTTTTTTGGGCTTCCTGCGTGAGGTTTCGTCGATCTGCTATGCGTCGCGCGAGCCCATGTCTACTGGAATCGATCTAGGTGCGTTCTCGGGGTTCCATAGTGGCGTACCAACAATTGGATCAGCCACACCATTTTCTCAGTGATTTTTCAGGTCGTCGTTCTCAACTCTGTTTACTGAGCCAGACATATTAACTTGAAATCGAATATCTTTGACAAGAAAAAGTGTGAAATATAACTTGCGTTGTGTAATGAAACCAGCAAGAAAATAATCACTATTATTTTTAGCCCCACGGTGAGCGCCAAACTATTTACCGTGAAAATGGTAATAACAATTAAATTTGTTGATGGGACTCTAAAAATACGTGATCTATTTTTATGTTAGTTGCTAAGCAGTTGATGCTATGTGTATGATGCTTAAGGACAAAATGCGAGCTAAAATAGAGCTATAATCGAACCGATGAGTTAGCTGTTCAGGGCCTCGAGTTGGTTGGTTTGGGGCCTCGAGGTCGATTCCTGGGCTCGGGCTCGAGCTATTAGGGGAAGGAGGGGAAGGCCTAACAGTCGTGATATAATTAAAGGAGGCTCTTTATGTCCAATGATAAGCAATAAATGAAGAAAAAGTATGACGATAGTAAATAAGAGCAATAATATCGAGAGAGTATGTTAGAGAGAAAAGAGAGAGAGTTATCATATATTTCGTGTAGAATAGTTGGAGCAACATCAGTTCATGCTGTATAAATTGACAGGGATCCCCTTTATATAGTAGGAGAAGTCCCAATGTAGTACAAATGTATTAATTACAAAGATATGTAGATGGGACAGCTAGATACTGCCATGATGCGGGCTCAGACTAGCCTGACGGACTCTGTCGGCTCTAGCTGCACGACTTGTTAACTCCCCATCTCTAACATATCCAGGGTCATCATTGTCCCGAGGTCGAGCATCAACGAACCTCGAGGGAGGAAACTTGACCGTAGCCTTGTAGCCTCGAGCCTTCGAGATGATCCTCTGTGGTGCCTCAATGACGAGGAATTGGACTTTCCGATTTTGCCGTATACAACAATACTACTGCTAAGGTGCAACCCCATTTATTCCTTTCTTTACATATATTACAAATTGAGCTAACACTTGCAGGAAATGACAAAAGAATGATGCAGCTTTTAGGCCTGAAAGCACGCGTTGCACTCTTTTTCTCTTGAACCGATTTTGTCCCAAATGGGTTTTCCAGCAAGGTTTAACGAGGCAATAGTAGATCGTGCAAACTTAGAATTGAAGACCAGTTATGAACTGGAGTCGAGGATCACATCAACAGTATCTGAGCCCTCTCTACGATCGGCCTCGAATACTGGGGGCCATCAACCTCGGATAATGATTTTAGCAAGCAAGGAAACTTTATGCTTGAACAGTCTGGGCTCGGTGGATAGGATTAATTGTAAGGGCCAAACGGTCAAATGAACCATGCTCACATAGACCACTTAAGCCATAACACGAAGCTTGTACACATTTGCAATCTTATATGTTGTGCACAGAAATGAAAGAAGTTTCTACCTTGCGGATACATATTTTGTCCCTTAAGACTATTACATTTTGTTCCTTAAGGATATTGAGCCCAAGGGCCGCCTCTATCCGGATTCAAGAGGTCATGCCACACAGGGACTGTCGTCCAATACAAAGTAGGATGGCTCGGGCTATTGAAGCCCATGGGTACAAAAACCTATTAGGCAGTGCCTAAACTTTAAAAGCTACGGCCACCTCCACTCGGGGACTGTTATCCTAGGCAAGCCCGGACGGATCGGTTATCGAAGCCCGGGGTACAAATCCCAAATGGATATGGCCATCCCAGAAATGGCTCAGAGACGTCCGAAGCCCGTAACAAAAATATAAGGCCTTCAAAAATTCAAAACTGGTTCAAAGATTACCCTCGGCAAAATTATAATCTAAAAACATCTGTACTTTGGGGAAAGCTTCTGTTTATACCAAGCCCCCACGAGTTTTAAATAAAATTACATCGAGAACGAGCCTAGTTCGAACCTCCGAACAAGACCCTATTACTATAATTTATTATGTGCTAAGGCATTCAAAATTATTGCAATCATAAAAAAGGAGCCAAAAGAAACAAACTCGAAAATTGCCAAAGGGAAAATAACCTTATATATATATATATATATATATATTCCAATAATGATCTTTACAAAGGCCAAACGACCTCAAAAAATATACAAAAATACTTAAAAAAGAAAAGTCTCCTAGGCACCTAAGCTTGATCTTCGCCGGAGCCCACCTCGTCACCAGGGCCATCGGAGTCTTCCGTCCTCGGGTTCGCCGGAGCCCTCAGAGCCTTCCTCGTCCTTGGCATCGACTAACTTCTTGGCCTCGTCCTCGATCCTCTTAGCGTTTTTGATCTCGGCCGATAGGTCGAATCCCCAGGAATGAACCTCCTCGAAAGCCTCTCTTAGGGATTGCCACTTCACGTACTCGACAATAACTTTCAGGCGGTCCTGGGCTGCCTCAGCGTCAAATCTGTACTAGGCCACCATCTCTTCAGCATCGGCCCTGGTTATTTCTGTCACTGACATAGCTATTTTAATCTCCTTTCCAAGGGCATCCCGTTCAGCGATAGTCGAGCCTAATTGAGACTGGAGGTCTTCGATTTGTTGGGACCGGGCCTCAGCTTTCTCCCTCGCCGCTCGAAGTTGGACCTCTGCGAAGACCAGCTGCTCCCGGGCAATCTCATTCTTTGAAGCCAATTGGTCCATTTTGCCCTTCCACTCTTCGGCCATGGCCTTCACCTCATTTATCTAGGCTTGAAGTTGGTTGATCCGGTCAAGCTTCTGCTGGACCTGCGGGTTTTTACCGTTAGTCGCCATGTCTAACTCGATATCACTATCTTCAAAGATCTTTACCGTTTGCACTAGGTCGGCATGTTCTTTCGGAGCCGCGTCCAACTCGGTCCGGAGATTCTTGACTTCTCCTTCGTAATGCTCGCTGAGAAGCTTATACATATCCTTCTTCTCAGCAAGCTCTTTGACCTCAGCCTCGAGCTAGCTAAACTTAGCCCGGTACCGGAGAAAGGTTTCATGGTGGAGTACCGAAGCCTGCAAAAGATAAAAGGAAAAGGCATTAGAGTTATCAAAAACTAAATTCGAGGATAAAAGAGTGTAATCACACCTTACCTAGTTCAGTGCATGTTGTGCTTCGTTGAACTAGCACAGCGCATCCACCTCGCTCATTTTTTCTTGGTCTTCTTCTATTACTAGGCACCGAAGGTAGCTCCATCTACCCCGACAGGTGTGGAAAGAATTCGAGCATCCTCCGAGACTGTGATAATAACTGACCGCTTTCGGCCAGGATCCACGCTCGGAGCAGGGAACCGGCTAATCAACCTTGGGCTCGAGTTTGGCCCACCGACCTACGAGGATGGACTTTTCCTCGGTACCTCTAAGTCACCCAACCCGGAGAAGTCCTCAAGGGTGGTTGAGTCCACACTATCAAAAAATCAGAGGAGGGGATCGTCCGCTCCATGAACCCCTGCGTTGGATTGATCCTTCGTCGCTCGGGATTCATAGAACATGGATTCTGTAAATGAAGGCGATCCCAAAATTTTGATAACACCAGGCGGAGCAGATTCGATTTCTCAAGAGGTTTCGGCCCTCACCACTGCACCAACCTCCTGAACCTGAGGAGGATTAGGCTTCATTATTTCCCCCTCGGTTGCCACCCGCTCCTCGGGGATGGACGGCTAGCAGGCCATAAAAATTTCATCCTCCTCGTGCTCATCCCTGAGCCGGTAAAGCAAGTCCAAGTCAGGCACCCGGGAGCTGGAGCTTTCCTTTGGCTTACGAGCCAACCTTCTCCTTAGCTTCTTTTTCTTCGAGCTCGGGGAACTCGGAGCCCTCCTTCTGTTTTTCTCTCCTACTGCGGCTTTTGGTTGCCCCGAAGCAAAAGGGTCGGTGGGTAGGTCTTCACCCACTACTAAGGGCCTAAGCTCAATGGTCTTAGGTAAACCTGCAAAAATGAGAAGGGAAGGAATGAAAACACGGTGTTGAAAAGGAAAGCCTAGTGCTACTTATCCAGGAAAAGGAATCATAGCGTGAGAACGGGCCTCCCAGCGGCCCTTCGAGTGCTTGGGCCACGAGCGCTCGGTATACGGCATCTGCGAACAAATGCCCTCGATCCACTCCTTGAGCCAAGGAGGCATTTGGGACTCAAGCAAAGACTGTACCACAACAACAACTAATGAAAAAAAAGGAGGTAAACGTAAAATCGATATCTAAAAGAAAATGACACTTACGTGCTACATTCCACTTCTAGGGGAATGGACTAAATTCGGCAAGTATCAAGTCGGCGGTCATCACCGGACAAAGTGTCCTTGCCTACCCCGATATCGGTCCTTGTCAATGCTTGAAAATGGGGCTTTGCTATCCCTATGTACGAGCTTTATCAGTCCCTCCCCTTCTCCCCCCCCCCCCCCCGGTTGATTCAAGGACTATAAAAGTGGAGTAGATGGTCGACGGTGAACAAATAAGAGTCGACTTTGTTCAAAAAACTCGGAGGAGGATTAGGATCCTCCATAGTGATGGATGCATATGGCTGAGGCACTGTTGTACGTCATACAGAAATCCAAAATGGCCGAGTCCACCAGACCCAATGTGAAGGGGTAAGTGTAAACACTTGAATACCCCTCCATGGGTAGTAATGTCATCGTCAGGCCCGGGAATCACTACGTCCTTATCTGCCCAGCCGCAATCCTTTCGAACCATAGGAAGAACGGCTTCTGTAATGGAGCAGATGTATTGTGACACCGCCTCACATCGGCCTTTAACCGAGGAGGGCTTTTCGACCTTGAAGTCATCATCAGCCAAACACCCCCCGGGGACGAACATTTTCAAGGGGGGGGAGTGTAAGGCCCCGGAAAATATCGCCAAGTAAATTAGGATTTCGTGGTGCCATATAGGCTAATTATAATATTTTATGTGCTATTAACATGAGGGGAATCAATTGGATTTGGTAAATAAGTGTATAAGTCATATAATAAATAATGTGGGGTCTAATGGGAGGCCTAAGTGTAAGTCATGTTAGAAAATTCCTTAATGGGCTAAAATTCCAAATGAGTTTGCACAAGT
>NW_017670989.1:81933-92647 GCF_001879085.1 Nicotiana attenuata | reverse complement strand
TATATATATATATATAAGGTCTTATGTTATGAACAACCTATCAAATGAAAGGTCTTCGAGTCTAGTTTCCAACGCTTCAAACCGTTCGTCATTTGACATTCCTACACAAAGTTATGATCAAGTTAGCAAAGGCTGGATTTGCGACCAATTTGCGATCGCAAAACGACCATGCGGACCGCTTATGCGTCGCATAGTGAAGCAGTGTCGGGCAAAACATTATGCTATCGCATGTTGATTAAGTTGTAGCATAATCGATTATACTGTCGATTATGCTATCGCATTTCGATTATGCTGCAAGAATGCTGCCCACATTTCGATTATGCTGCAAGAATGCTGCCCACATTTCGATTATGCTGCAAGAATGCTGCCCACATTTCGATTATGCTATAGCGTAATTGCACCACATTTTTGACTTCGGGGGTCATTTTTGGAAATTTTCATATCCGAACCCACTTTGATAAATAAGCTTTAGGGCTTCATTTCGGACTATTTTACACTAAATCTAGAGAGAGGTGAGAGCATTTTAGAGAGAGAAAGAGGAACCGAGCCTCCTAATCATCAATCTTGCACAAACCCTCAAGAATCAAGCATGCTAATCTCTAGCTCACTATGTTTCGGGTATGTCCTACTTCTAATATTTCATATATGAGATTATGTGTTCAAAAATATATTATGGGGTTAGAAATAGGCCATGCATGTGACACTAAGCTATAGTATGTGGGATTAATGAACTGTGTTGGGTAGTTCTTGATGAACTTGGATAAGGGAAGAAGGAATTTCCATTGTAGAACCTTGTAGTCTACTTCACTAGTTAGGTGTTTGATGAAATTCCTAAGAGAGTTACACCATGGGTAATCTTCCTAATTATTAATCTATTTCCGCTGTTTCCTCATAGATTATTATAGCTAGAGGTGTTGGTGTACTCTAAAACTTAAGGGAAAGCTCTTTGAGGTATGTATGGCTAAAACCCCGTCTTTTAGAAATTGAGCTTCATCGATGTTTGTGTGAATATGGTAAGATTAAAGTTGAATTGTTGCATTGATTGTTACTTTACATGAATTGGTGTTGTAACCTTATATGCGTGAAAGATGTGTCTCAACATGATCAACGTGTTATCTTGATAACTTGAAAGGGGCAAAAGATATGAATTATGTATTGAAATGTTTAGACCTCAAATGTAGATTGAAGTTGCATTATTGTGCTATCTAAGTGAAATCATATCTATGCTTATAATTTATATTGCTCTTGTCTGCACCTACTGTCCTAAATGGCAAAGCAAATATTAAAATTTGGAACAATGTGAAATGCGGCCTAGTGCCAAGAATGATGTGATAAAGGTGTGGCCCCAAGTGCATATGAAATGACATATGTGAAACGAAATGATTAAACAACGCCTTGGTAAGGCGGCCTAGCCGATAGAGCCGAGATCGGACTCCGCTCAAGATAGCGGTGGTAATGTGAATGAATTCCGAAAAAGGGAAAATGAGATTGTGATTGAAGTGTATGTCTCAAATGAGGCAACCTAGCCGATCGAGTCGAGATCGGACTCCGCTCAAGATAGCGGTGGTATTGTGAACAAATGATGAATAGTGTGAAATGCCCCAAACTAAAAGCTATGGAAAAATGATGCGAAAGTTGTATGATTCTTTTCTTTGATAATGTGGTGATCATTTAAAGTTTTGAGTTATGCTTGTGATTTCTTATTCTTGTATGAATGTTCTTTCTAACTAGATGGTGTTTAGTTATACATACTAGTTCTATTCGATGGCACTAACGTCCCTTTTACCGGGGGCGCTACGTCTTTAAATGGATGTAGGTGTTTCAATAGCAGGCAGTGTTGGTCGCAGTTAGTGCCGCATCATCCTTTCAGCTGACCTGGTGAGCCCCACTTTGTTTCGGGATCCTGTCTCATCTATTTATCATGTACTTTGTATTTGAGGTATAGCCGGAGCCTTGTTACCGGCATTTCCATATTACATTACTCTTCAGTTGTGTTTAGAGGCTGCGTAGACAGGTTGTGGGTAATGTCGGGCATTGGAATTAAAGTAGAAATATTGATGTTTGGCAAAGATTTAAAAACTTGTAAATTTTGATAATTATGATTAAGTTGCTAATGAAAATGAAATGGAAGTTGTTAATGAAATACTTACTAAGTGTGATTAATGGAGTCCATCTCCTATTTATTCATGAATTAGTTTGGGTAGAATGAAACCTAACAGGCTTGCTTAGTCGGGTTTACTCAGTTGAGCGCCGGTCGTGCTCCTCGGTTTTTGGGGCATGACAAACTTGGTATCAGAGCCTAAGGTTTTAAAGTGTTCTAGGATGTCTCGGAGCCGTGTCTAGTAGAGTCCTTCTTATCGGTGTGTAGTCGACCACATCTATAAGTTGGAGGCTATTCGGACATTTAGGAATTTCACCCTTCTTTAATACTCCAGATCGTGCAGTAGAGCTCAAGATAGGGAGCTAATTTCCATTCTATGTCTTAATCTCAAGATGAGTAATTCATGATTTTGGAAGCATTAAGGAGGGAATGACCCCACCATTGAATCTGAGGGATATTTCCCAAGCATTTGTTAGGAGAATGTATCGAGCCATGGAGGGATTGGTAGAACTTGTTGCTAAGGGGAGTACCCTTGTTCCTATTAATGTCATTGCACCACCAGATAATGTAGTATATTAGTATGTTACCAACGTGCGTTGGGGATGTGGAGTCGAGGGGCATCGATTAAGTTATTGCCCTATCAATCTAGAGTCACCAAGTAAGTGACCCATTAGTACGTCATTCTGAACGCCACATACTTTTCCTTATTATATACGTACACCTGTATTGGGAGCCTGTATAGATATGGTCTTAACAAGAATCTTAATCGCAAAACATTGCATGCACCTACTCTTTGAACGAGACGTATTATTCGTAAATCCACTCTATCACAAATTCTCTTATTTACACCCTTTTTGTGGAATTAAGTTATATAATTATGTCATTGAATTGAGTTATAACTCTAGGATTGATACTTCCCACTTGATTTTCCTAAATTCTCAACAAGGGATTATTCCCGATGAATTCCTTACAGAAACTTTTTATTTAAATGGACTACATCTGCCAACTTGTGCCTATGCATGCACTGTCGTAAAATTTACCTATGTGGTGTCAAGTTCCATGTAAGGCATCCCAGTGTTGCGATCCTTCTCGAGTCACTCTTTTACTCACTTGTGTATATGGCTTATATGGTTTGAACAATCACTCTACTCTCTTGCGAGTATCATCATGAAAGCTTCTCAATGTCTAGTAACATAAGAGCATAACTTAATACCTATCACATGAGTGCATCGAAATGGTCACCGTATGCATAAAGTCTCTCTGAAAATTTAGATCCTCACGTCCCCGTCATAGGAAGATCTTGTGTTTCCATCTTAGTATAACTTTCGTGTCCACTTTGTTCCTAGTATTGTGGTTGCCCGTGACGTGGCCATGTATTGTAGTTGGGAGTTAATATAGCAGAAGCATGTCCAGCTCATAACAAATGTTTATTTTCTCTTTACACCTCCACAACATGTGTTAATTGTGTTCCTTAGTTAGTGAATTCATTGTGCTAGTTTCCCAACACTTGATCGATAACCATGAGAGAACATATCCTTCTATGTGTCATTATAACACTTCCTTTCTCATAAGGACCCTTACTAGGCTCTCCGTCAAGACCAAGCGTACCTTTGGAGGTTATCGTAGCACAACGCTTGTTTCTCCTGTTTTCTGTCTTTCATTAGCATCTGGGTACTTCTCAAGTCAAAATCCATGGAGAACTCATTATGAACATCTGCAAAACATCCGTGATTATTTTAGACTATCTCATTGGGTTCCCACCTCACTTCAAGTTCATCAAAGGTTGATAGGATGCCGCAATTGTTAAGATTGAATGATCTCCCATCGATAATGGATTATCTATACATGTGTTGGTCCAACAATCTGCTTATCAGTCTAACTCTCACCTTTTGGTTTTGGATTGACCAAGGAGCAATACACCTAGTAACACATTCGTATGCCAAAGCATCTCTCTCAGTCAAGTCTTATATCTTCTCCCAATTTGGCATGTAATAGTTGGTTGTGTAGAAGTGTGCTGTAGTGCTTCCTTGTGAAGTAGAGTTGCTAAACATAATTGGATTTTTAAATTCTGGAGCTATACATCACATGACTACATACACAGATCTCCTTTCAAAAATGTAGCTTCTCGTAATCGCTTTATATTACCGCCATTCCTAGTGGTTACAATTTAAAGGTTACTTCCATAAGGTTCTCTCACTTTCTTTTCATTTGTCTTGCATTATGTGTTGATTACCCGTGATCTTCAATGCGATATTATCTCAATGTCTCGACTAGTTATCCAACTATATGATGTGATTTAATTAACCTCACTTTTATGTACTCCACAAGCGCCCTGATAGTGGGCAAATTTCCCTTTTTCTACAGACTTCTAATGTCTTCGACTCTGTTTAAGCTTGTTGATTCCAAGCGGTACTCTTAGTTGTGCTGCCTTACTATCTATTTTCATCTGTTAACTCTCCTCGTGAATCTAATTTTATGCCTTACGGTGTCAAGGGTCGGGGTATGTTCCTTTTGTTAGGATAAAAAGATATTGCTTGCACTCCTTATGAGATTTTCTCCTAAACAATCATCTCTTGCTCTACTTGTCCATGTACTAGATAACCTAGGTTACTTTTCCCCGATAAATGCATTAAGACGTCTCATTCTTTCAAACGTATCCATGTGGTCACTTTGAGGCCTTGTTTTATACCGACTCGTAATGGTTTTAAGTACTTTCTTGCCACTGTTGACGATTTCTATGACTACGAGGGCTTGTCTCATAGGTTTCAAAAGTAATGATTTTCCTTAAAGTTCAAGCTTAAATTGCCATGATTTCAAACCAAAATGTGTCCCCTTTCCAAAAGTCTTAAATGGGTCGGATTGGATGGGTTACGTGGCCTTCTGCTCACTCGACTTCTAGAATAATTGACTATATCATTGTCATGTGAGGGGAGTCTTGCTATCCTTGGTATTCCACCTCCTTGGGTGGATAGTAGTGTCATTTGTCTTTCTCCCCGGAGCATCATGTTAACCATTAGAACGCCTCTAACCAACAAATGATTTTGTCCCAACATTTAGATGTCCTAGCTATGTGGTTTTACTCGTGAAAGGTTGAGATTAGATGCCTTCAGATTTTTTTTTTTGCACATATCATGAGCATATTGATTTGGAAGACAATTTGTCATATCTTTAGTTCTCTTATATAGGGTCAATTGTCAGGGAGGTTTAAGCTGTTTGAATTATGATAATCTCATAAGTGTTTAACTTCATTTTCATCCTCATGGGCTTATGGCATAAACTCCTTGTGTTAGCTAACGTCAGGAGTGTAATTCAACTTCATGTATTTTGAATCCCATATCGCATTCAAGGTACCAGAGTATTCTCATTTTGATAAATTGATTTTCCCTACACTCTAGGAGACGACTGGGTCATGTACTTGAATATTCCTCCTTAATGATTCTTATTGCCAATGTACTACTTACCCCTATGCCTCATTTGTCTAATAATTGATGGATTCACAGTGATTAACCATGTCAGCATTGTTAGTTGTAATTTTTATGTCCCTTAGCATATAACCTCAGAAAGTACTCTGCTCAGCGCATTAATGAATTCCTGGATAACTCCAGCCCAATCGTGAACTTTGTGTTCCTCATTGCATTAAATTTATTAGGTATTGAAGGTCCAAACATGTCAAATGGGGATCATCCCTGTGTGATCACATATATTCGATAGGTAGTTTTATGGCCAGTTTATGATAGTACATCTTAGAGTAATCATCGAAGGTCATCAAAGGTGAACCGGTTATTCTCAAAATTTTCCACTGTAGATGTTATGTGGATTGATAATGAGGGGTACGTAAGCGCATTTCCCATTAGGTCGCACTAGGAGTATGATGTTTCCCCATAGTTGTTCCTCATGAATTTGTTTTTTCAAATGTCTATGTCTCTGAAGGTAGGTGGAGATCATTTGTGTATCATCCTGGTGTAAATTATTGAAGGTGAATGTTAATGGATAGTTAGCTTATGCGAGGTATCTAGCTATCATCCTTGTTAGATAAGTTTAGGGGTTGGGATTGCTTCCGTGAATGTGTTATGGCAAAGCTTGTGGGTCGAGGAGGCCACCATGAAGGCCGAAAGTATCATGGAAGGAAAATATTTTCGCTTGACTTTATATCAAAAAGCTTTGACTTGAAAGGTACCTAATAGGTGTTATGATCTAAAATGTGCAGTCCATGTTCAGGTGTCATTATGATAATGTAGTGCTTGTAATGCTGAGGTTCGTGTTATTGATATATACATTGTGGTGCTTTATCGAGTTGTGGATGTATTTTTAGGATGCTTTTGGTAGTTCTTTGGCAGGTGGATAGTCCTAGTTACAAAGGAGACTCTGCCGAAATTTCTGAACAATTTGGGAGTTAGTCAAAATTTAGGGACTTGAGGTAGGTGAGAAAAGAGATATTCTATGTTAAGCGTTAGGGAGGACTCTACTCCTCATTTGAGGATGAATGATCCTAAGGGAGGAGAATGTAAGGCCCTGAAAAATTTCGCCAAGTAAATTAGGGTTTCGTGGTGCCATGTAGGCTAATTATAATGTTTTATGTTCTGTTAACATGAGGGGAATCAATTGGACTTGGTAAATAAGTGTATAAGTCATATAATAAATAATGTGGGGTCTAATGGGAGGCCTAAGTCTAAATCACGTTAGAAAATTCCTTAATGGGCTAAAATTCCAAATGAGTTTGCACAAGTCCCCACTTTGAACGAGCATATATATATATATATATATATATATAAAGTCTTATGTGATGAACAACCTATCAAATGAAAGGTCTTCGAGTCTAGTTTCCTACGCTTCAAACCGTTCGTCATTTGGATATTCCTACACAAAGTTATGATCAAGTTACCAAAGGCTGGATTTGCGACCAATTTGCGATCGCAAAACGACCATGCAGACCGCATATGCGTCGCATCGTGAAGCAGTGTCAGGCAAAACATTATGTTGTCGCATGTTGATTATGCTGTAGCATAATCGATTATGCTGTCGATTATGCTATCGCATTTCGATTATGCTACAAGAATGCTGCCCACATTTCGATTATGCTATAGCATAATTGCACCACATTTTTGACTTCGGGGGTCATTTTTGGAAATTTTCATATCCGAACCCACTTTGATAAATTCTTTGGGGCTTCATTTGGGACTATTTTTACACTAAATCTAGAGAGAGGTGAGAGCATTTTAGAGAGAGAAAGAGGAACCTAGCCTCCTAATCATCAATCTTGCACAAACCCTCAAGAATCAAGCATGCTAATCTCTAGCTCACTATCTTCCAGGGTATGTCCTACTTCTAATATTTCATATATGATATTATGAGTTCAAAAATATATTTTGGGGTTAGAAATAGGCCATGCATGTGACACTAAGCTATAGTATGTGGGATTAATGAACTATTTTGGGTAGTTCCTGATGAAACTGGATAAGGGAAGAAGGAATTTTCATTGTAGAACCTTGTAGTCTACTTTACTTGTTAGGTGTTTGATGAAATTCCTAAGAGAGTTATACCATGGGTAATCTTCCTATTTATTAATCGATTTCCGCTATTTCCTCATAGATTGTTATTGCTAGAGGTGTTACACTCTAAAAACGTAAGGGAAAGCTCTTTGGGGTATGTATGGCTAAAACCCCATCTTCTAGAAATTGAGCTTCATCGGTATTTATTTGAATATGGTAAGATTAACGTTGAATCATTGATTGATTGTTATTTTACATGAATTGGTGTTGTAACCTTATATGCATGAAAGATGTGTCTCAACATGATCAACGTGTTATCTTGATAACATGAAAGGGGCAAAATATATGAATTATGTATTGAAATGTTTAGACCCCAAATGTAGATTGAAGTTGCATTATTGTGCCATCTAAGTGAAATCTTATCTATGCTTATAATTTATATTGCTCTTGTTTGCACCTACTGTCCTAAATGGCAAAGCAAATATTGAAATTTGGAACGATGTGAAATGCGGCCTAGTGCCAAGAATGATGTGATAATGTTGTGGCCCCAAGTGACTATGAAATTATATATGTGAAACGAAATGATTAAACAACGCCTTGGTAAGGCGGCCTAGCCGATCGGGCCGAGATCGGACTCCGCTCAAGATAGCGGTGGTAATGTGAATGAATTCCGAAAAAAGGGAAAATGAGATTGTGATTGAAGTGTATGTCTCAAATGAGGCAACCTAGTCGATCGGGTCGAGATTGGACTCCCCTCAAGATAGCGGTGGTATTGTAAACAAATGATGAATAGTGTGAAATGCCCCAAACTAAAAGCTATGGAAAAATGATGCAAAAGTTGTATGATTCTTTTCTTTGATAATGTGGTGATCGTTTAAAGTTTTGAGTTATACTTGTGATTTCTTATTCTTGTATAAAAGTTTTTTCTAACTAGATGGTGTTTAGTTATACATACTAGTGTTACTCCATGGCACTAACGTCCCTTTTGCCGGGGGCGCTACGTCTTTAATGGATGTAGGTGTTTGAATAGCAGGCAGTGTTGGTCGTTGCTAGTGCCGCATCATCCTTTCAGCTGACTTGGTGAGCCCCACTTCGTTTAGGGGTCATGTCTCGTCTATTTATCATGTACTTTGTATTTGAGGTATAGCCGGAGCCTTGTTACCTGCATTTTCATATTACATTACTCTTCAGTTGTGTTTAGAGGCTCCGTAGACAGGTTGTGGGTAATATCGGGTATTGGAATTAAATTAGAAATATTGATGTTTGGCAAAGATTTATAAATCTTGTAATATTTTAATAATTATGATTAAGATGCTAATGGAAATGAAATGGAAGTTGTTAATGAAATACTTACTAAGTGTATTTAATGGAGTCCGTCTCCTATTTATTCATGAATTAGTTTCGGTAGAATGAAACCTAACAGGCTTGCTCAGTCGGGTTTACTCGTTTGAGCACCAGTCGTGCTCCTCAGTTTTTGGGGCGTGACAGGGGGGCTCGTCTACCGGTTCATTAGTGCCCGCGCCCGGAGCAAACCTATCAAGGACAACCACATCAGGGGCGATCTCCTTGACCTCAATGGTCGGTTGCGAGGATGAAGAAGCACATTTCTAGGGAACAGTCTTGGAAGTCTTTGCCATTTTTACCTAGGAAAAATAGTTTGAATGTATGAAGGCAGATGAGGAGATGAAGGGTAAAAAACCTGCTGAGAAAATCAAACACGCTGGCTTAGATGAAAGGGTAAAGGAAAGATTGCAATTAAAAGAACGAAGGCAAGAATGTTGAAGAATGAAGGAAGGCAGTGATATCTTGAAGGATCGAAGGTAGAAGCTTGGTCAAAAGTAAAAAAATGAACGAAGGAAGGAGTATTTAAAGAGGCTTTGCACCGTTTCACATCCAGGAACGACCTACCGATGGCTGACACGCATTTGGGGTCAATATGACGGGACTGACGGGATGTTTCGATTTCTTAGTCATTTTGTATTACTGCATGTTGAAGAAGGGATCGAAGAACTCATGCCGTTCCTCATCGTTTCCGTAAAACTTACTCTCCGAGAAACGAGTGGACTATCTGTATACGGGTAAAACCGGGCCTATAGGATGCCCCGGTTTCCGATAAGATAAATCGAGCAAGAGACGTGATGACAAGGGACCGGAATCAAGGCAAGGGTCTCATCAAGCCAGGGTCTGGGAGCAGAACGCCCACCCTCGAGAATATCGGGGCCATGATCCGGGATCGGTCCAAATCCCAAAAGACTCTGGAGAACGTTGTCAAACAACCAAGACGATTAGTAGAAGGCCGTGATATCCGTGACTGCCGGATATCTTGGCGCGGATCTCGGTACGTACCGGCGGAAATTTGATGATTAGTATGATTTTTACCTTTTATGAAATTGTACCTAGGGTAGGACTCCTCTACTATATGAAAGGGGGGTGGGGGGTCTGATTTTTCATTAACAAGGTTGTTACACGCATATCAAGGCAATATATTATTATTTTTTCCTGTTATTCAAAGTTCTTACATTTGTTAATCAGCGCTTCATTATTATAAGTTTGGGATCGAAGATGGGTATTTCATTAAGGTTGTCGTCAAGTCCAGAATCATCTTCCCTTTTAAGTGGTTTGATAATTTATTACATCTTTTACCTGTTTAATCTAGCGATATTTACCGTTTGTATTGAGTTAATCCACGTATTATTAAAACCACTTGCAAATTTAATTGTTATCCGTTTTTTAGGTAAACACTAACTACCGACCAATACAGGCCATAACCACCAGCCACAACCAATTCTACCAGCCACTACTGTAGACATGTAGTTTTTAATCTCACCCTTGTTTCTACATTATTTTAAGGTAAAAGTATTTCTTTAGTTTTCGTTTTAATATTTTAGTTTTTGAATATATTTAGTGAACTTAGAAAAATCGAAGAATACCACAGAAAATAGTTGCACGTCAAAGTCTACTTAATTAATGATTTCACTATTTTTTGAATTTTATTTTGAAAAGAAATAGGAAAAAGAAGGAAAAAGAAAGGAATCCAATGAATTTTGGCCACCTGGAATACTCCTCCTTATTCCCTCTAACAAATTCATATGACACAATCTCACTTTGGATTTTTCCACTCACA
>NW_017670989.1:0-81913 GCF_001879085.1 Nicotiana attenuata | reverse complement strand
CCCCCCCCTCCCCCTCATGCACTCATAATTACTCGCACATAATTCTCACAGACACTAACATAATCTTATCCAACAAAGGGCACATTACTCAATATTCTCTATCAGTTTCCATACTTACTACACATAGACTAATATTTCGCTCACACGCGATATACACTGCTCACTGGTCAGTAATATTCCATTGATCACTCACACTTTTCGAGATGAAGTTACTTAGTGGGTGTTTGGACATAAGAGTTATAAAATTCTGGAAAAAAGTTTAAAAAAAATTCAAATAAAAATGGCATTTGAAAATTAGAGTTGTGTTTGGAAATGAAATATAATTTTGGGTCGTTTTTGAATTTTTGTGAGTGATCTGAGTGAAAAATTTGAAAAATAACTTTTTGCAGTTTTTCAAATTTTCGAAAAATTTCAAAATTCATTTTCAATTTGAAAATTGACAATTTCATGCCTAAACATTGGTTTCAGAAAAAAAAATTAAAAAATCATGGCCAGCTTGGACTTTTTTCTAAATTTCTTCTCTTGCGATGACTCTTCATCGGTATCTTGATTGTAAGCGTTCTCAAATGTGTCTTCTTTCAACATACGCTCTTTATTTGAGATTAAAAATATACCGGGTAGCGGAGAGCGTCACATACATGATATGCCATTTCAATATTGACATATTTTTTTAAATGGAGTATTCTTTTGCCTCCAAATACATGGGACTCGCCATGGAGAATGGGAACCAAAATAGTTTTTAAATGAGAAATTTTCATAAATAATTATTTTTTAGTAGTATTAGCCATCTATACATATCATTTGCTATATTACGGAATATAGATACATTTTCTGTGGTTATAAGATGTATTTGATGTATTTAAGCTAATGTATTCATGAATACAGTAGCAAAAATAGGCGTAAATCAGGGAAGTCCAGCTAATCAGTTGTTGTATTCGAGTTTATTCGACTGTTTTCGTGGAGTGAAACATGGGATTACAGCTGGACAGATTATTGTATTCACGGCGTGAAATAGAGGATTACGGAAAGTGAATCAATTAACATAATAGACTCCTAATATAACTCATGAAACTCAATTATAACACACAATTTTTGTATTTTTCAGTTAAAAAATAGATTTTCAACCGCAAAATACAATGAAATAGATAGAATATAGAGGGATACATTGAAATACAATGAGTAGAAAAGACACTGAATACAATGAAATACATGGAATACAACGAGATACATTGAATTACAATGAAAAAAAGATAGTGAATACAATGAAATACATAGAAATACAGCGAGATACATTGAAATGCTCTTAAAAAAAAAGGTAACAGAATCTTCAAATTGCTCAACCCCAAACTTCAGACTCCGACGACCCATAGGATTCCAACCATGATTCCATAAGCAATTTGAATGTATCGCGCTGTATTTGAAGATTCTGTACACTCTGTTTGACTTTAATAAGGACATCACTTGATTACTTGCTACCGTGATTTGTGTGGTAAGCAAATAATGAAATCTATGATTAAGAATTTTGGCGGTTGTGATCATCCAATTAATACCAAACAATCTTTCAATCGGGTGAACTCTAACGTAGCTGAAACTACCACCACATACGAAGGTCCCAGAAGAATCCAAAACATAGAAAAAGTCGAAACCTATTATTCTTGTCTTGATTCAAGAATCCAACCAAAACCAATGGTGTAACCCACGAAAATTCTCAAAGGCCAATCACACCACATGCTTCAAATTTCTAAAACCACCAAATTGCAATAAAATCTTAGGGAACTTGCGGTGAATAACAGGATAGGCCCCATATGCTGTGACTATCAAAATCAAAGCTTAAAGAAGAGAGATTTTAGGATCAGAAACTTTAGACAAAGAGGTTTTGAACTGGGTTTCTCTCAACCGGATGCAGGAGCCGGAGCAATTTCTAAAGTGGGCTTTGCACAAATCTGGTGGAAGGAGGAGAAGATGGAAAATTTTAATGGGATGGGGGAAGAGAATGGGAAGTATCAAAGTAGAGAGAGAAAGAAAATAGTGTAACTGATTAGCTTATTTAGTGGCTTAGGGCTAGGAGGTAACCAAAATTAAATATTTTGCTATAAACCTTAAAAGGTATCTATAGAATATAATTTTTTTAAATGGTATTTATTTAAAATAAATAAGGTGTTAACCTTTGCTATAGGAGGTAAAAATTTCTTTTTAAATCATTTCTTGCCTTAGGCCTTTTATGAACCCCTCCATACAAATTTATGTAGCAGCGTTCGGATTTCAAAAGTTAAACAAGTTTATTTTTACCGTTACTTTTTTATATGTCTTTTAAATATTTTAAATTGTTCATAACTATTACTTATATTACTTAAAGTAGTTTCCAAATATGTAATTCTTTTTTCAAATTTTTTTAAAGATTTTAATAATATTCAAATTTACGATCAAAATTAAGAAGTTTAACTCTTGAAATTCGAACAATACCACATGATGACATATAGAGTAATAAAAGTGTTGGATAGAAGCATCGTCATTTTCCAAGTCTTTCTTTGAAACATTTTTGCCTAAAAACTCCTTTTGTTTTCTTGGGAGATTGACACAAAAGGAATATTTTAGGGTTGGTCTTAGTTGAATGTCCCCAAAATAGTGGTATTTAAAAAACAAAATCGGACCCACACACAACTCTTAAGGAATTTTTTTATCGTATTAAATTGTTCATCAATTTCTACCCGATTGGCATATTTTTGTTCTTTAGAATTTCTCTACCTGATCGATAGAGCTAATGTTATTATTACTTTACCTATCTGTTAAATTGTTTATCGAAGTCTACTACATTGTTATACTTTTGCTCTTTAGGAATTTCTCTACCGGGTTGTTAGAGTTGATGCTATATTTTCTCTACCTATCTGTTAAGTTATTCATTGAAGCTACCCGATTGACATACTTTTCTGGGGTTATTTTAACAAAATATTCTTTGAATTTCTAATTTCAGCTTCGATCAAACCACCCCGAATCTGCTTCAAATGATCTCAAATTTGAACCAAATCTTTCAATTATCAACACAATCAATGCTCAATCACCAATTTAATCAAATAACACTAAATCAATAAGACCAAGTTATCTTCTTCAACACTTTCTAAGGTTCAATAGTGGAGTTTTAAAACTTTTACAGTAAATCACCAAAAATTGTATCTGAACTAAAAATTTAAGCACAAACTATCAACATTCAAATGATTTTAAAAATGATCATCATTAATTTCTATTTCCCACCACCAAATAAGAATTTTAAGCTTTAAAAGTTGAAGAACAAGGTGTTCAAGTAAAAAATAAGAAATATTTTGCTAGAACCGTTAAAAACAGAAATATTTCGCCAAGACCAATCCCTCTGAGGGGACACGCGCGCAATTTTTTGTGTGTTCTTGATGAAGGGAGCCTTTCTTTTAAATGGCTAGGGCAAATGTACGGGGAAGTTTAGCAAATACCCTCCCCATGGAAAATAATTATCCGCCCCTACCTATACCTTTTTACCTTACCAATTTTTTATAACCCAGCCAATGACTAAGTTACTAAATTGTCAATTCAAGCCAAGCCAAGCCAAATCAAGTCAAGCCAAGCCAATTCAAGCCAGCTGAATCAAACCAAGCCAAGCCAAGCCAAATCAAGTTAAGCTAAACCGAATGGTAAAAAAAGTTGGGATGGATGGGTGGGTAGGTAAGTTAGGTAATTAGTTTAACTGGGTAGGTATGTATTATAAATAGTTTTCAAATAAGTAAAGAAGGGTAAGTATTTTAAGCTCAATGAATATTTTGCAAAAATTGCTCCAAATGTAGCCACACGGCCCACACCAATCGGATACTTCAAGGCCCACTAACCCTTGTTCTTTCGTATATTTCCTATCTTTTTGTTCGTTGGTTTAGCAATTTTAAATGACCTTCATTTGTTATAAAAAATTTACATTATTTCCTTTGAAAATGTGAAGGAACTTTTCTTTCATCACATACAATTTGATATCTCCCTGAGGTTCTACACGAGGGCTCAGTTATGTCATTTTCCTCTTGCTTTTGTACTATATAAAGGTTACAACTTATGAATATTTTAATTCCTACCACTAGCTTCCTCTTTACAATTTATTTGCTATTCCAAAGAAGAAAATATGGGTTTGAAAGGCAAATTGATTGTTTCAACAGAGGTGAAATGTGGAGGACACTTGTTTCATGACCTTTACCAAACCAGTTGCCATCATATATCTAACATAAGCCCTGATAAGATTCACCATTTTTGTATTCATGAAGGTGAAAGTCTAAAGGCTGGTTCAATAATTGGATGGAAATTTAACCACGGTAAGACAACGCAAACTTTCCCTCTTTCTTTCTCTAAAATTCACTTCATCAATTTTCTACATTAATTAACTTTCTTTTCTCTTCTTTTATGTTTGTCCTGATTTTTTATTGTTTGAGTTTTACATTTGGTTGAAGAAAAGGCAGCACATTTATGATAATATTGTCTTTTCTTTTTCTAAAAGGAGAGTTTAATAAAGGGTGAATATAGCGTGGGTGCATGTCATTTGACTGAACCACTTTACTTTTTTGTATATGTTTTAGTATATTCCTCTTTTGTCAACTTATTTATTTCTATTCATGATTTACTTAATTTGTCTCGAAATTTTTAAAGATAAGATAAAATAAAGTCCAATATTTGCAAGCTTCACATAATTTCGGAGAAAGGACAATGAAAATGGAATAAAAACAAAAGAAATAATCTAAATACATACACTTCTTCTATTTCGTTTTGATGTGACACAATTTTTTTATAGTTTATTTCGAAAAGATAATATATTTATATATATAAAGATAATTTAACTCTGAATTTCTCATTTTATCTTTAATATCATGATTTTATACCAATTGAAGTATTTACTACGTATCTTAAACTAGAAAAAAGTTGTTCTTTATTTTTAACCTAAAGATTTAGTCAAACACACTCACAAAATAGGGGATAGAGGATTATTATTTTGTAAATGTTTATATGTTTTATGAGAAATTGGACACTTGAGTTACGACTAACATCTCATGTATTATGGCAACTATTTTTAATAATTCTAGATGGAAAAGTTAGGGTTACTAAGCAGCTGATTGAAGCCATTGATGATGAGAAAAAATCAATCACTTGGAAAGTTTTAGAAGGAGATACCTTGGAATTGTACAATTCTTTTACTATAACTGCATCCTTTGAAAACGATTGGGCTACATGGACATTTGTGTACGAGAAGAAAATCGAAGACACTCCGGAACCTCTCAATCTCTTGGGTTTTATGCTTGATGTGACTAAAGATTTAGAGGCTCACCTTCATGTGACTACTAAAGATACAGAGGCTCCCCTTCTCAAGTAATAGAAGATCTCTTTATTAAATGTGTTATATGTGGTGAATATTCAACAATATTGGCTAGTCTTAGCATGGGAAATAAATAATATATGATATCTTTAAATGCGTTTATGTGTTGAATGTTCAACACTATTCGCTAGTCTTAGCATGTGAAATAAATAATAATTGTATTGTATGGATGTATCTTGTAATTGTCAATTATGCAAGATATTATGGATTGTTCCAAGTCTGAAATTTAGCTATAACAAGTACCAGAATGTATTTATGTGTGTTATCCTCAATCTCGTCCAGTTTTTTTCTTTATTTCTAACATGGTAACTACTCTCTGTCCCAATTTATTTGATACTCTTCTCTTTTATTTATTTTTATGATAACAATTATTAATAAACTTTTTATTTTATCCTTGCGAAATAATTTAAAGCCATAGTAATTTTCATGACTTATTTTAGCCAATAAATTTTAAAAATTCGTCTTCTTTTTTCCCCCCTCTAAACTCCAGGACATTCTTGTCATGACCCCAACCCCGATCGTGATGACACACATACTGCTAGGCAAGCCCGACCAATTATCAATCACAACCCTTCGCTTATAGAGTTTATTTCAAATTAACAGGGTTTTAAATATCGATTAACATAAATAGGAGTCTGAAGCAGTAAATAAGGTGTGCGGAAAACATAACAATATCTCTACAATAGCCCCCACCGCTCCGGTGTCACAAGTCAAGAGCCTTTATCACAAGATTTCAACAGCCTAATACAGAGATAGTCTAGAATACTGAAAGTAAAAGATAGAGGGAGAAATCGGGTCTGCGGACGCCATGCAGCTACCTCGATGACTCCGGTGGATGATAATCAGAAAGAAAACTCCCACTATGCCTCGGGAACACCTGAATCTGCACGCAAGGTGCAGGGAGTAATGTGAGTACTCCGACCCAGTGAGTAATAAGCATAAATAATGACTGACAATAAGAAATCTTGAAGAAGCACAGAGTAATCTATAATGTGGCAGTTTAAAACAAGTAATATAAAATCAATAAACCAGTGAAGTAGAAACATGGAAATGCTACAACAGATAAGCAAATAAATGATAGCCAAATAAAGGAATGCAGCACATAGTATGGTACTCTCTATTACCCGCTGCGGTGTGCAGCCCGATCCATTTATTTATCGTCGACGGCGCTCACTGGGGGTGTGCAAACTCCGGGAGGGGCCCCTTACGGCCCAACCGCAATATCAAGCCATCTCGTGGAACCAGCTCGGCCCTCGGCCTGGTATCAAAATTAATATAATACTGCTGCGGCGCGCAGCCCGATCCATACTCAGTCCAGAAATCACATAAGCCCCTCGGGCCATAATAAAAATAGTAGTTCTCAGCCCAAAACGTCATTAGAAATTTTATTTAAGTTTCAAATCTGAGTAAAAGTGGCTGAGTTTGTAAAACAGTATTAAACAATAGGACTGAGTTCCAGTAATATGTCAAAATAGTGAGAAAACAGTGATAGCAATCCCCGAAGGGTTCAAATAACTGGCACGAAGCCCAAATATGACAATTAGTCAAATAAAATGATGATACCAAATAAGCTTCAATCAATTACGCGGTAAAAACATCTGATTTTCCAATGGCCATAAGTGTTTGTTCATCTCCAGCTTCATCTTCTGAATCCTCCTCTGAGCTTTCTCCCCAAGCAGCAACCATAGCCTTTGTTGACCCTTTTCTCTTCTTGGGTTGAACCTGTTCCTTCTTTCTGTTTCTTCGTTCAATCCTTTCTTTCTTCCATTCAATTTCCCACCGAGGACAATTCTTGATCATGTGGTCAGTCTTGCCACATTGTAGCAGCCCTTGTTGGTCTATTTTTTAGGGGCCCTTGGTTTGTTGAAGGTTGCACCTCTTGAAGAACCCTTTCCTCTCATTAGCTACTTCTTGAAATCCCTTGTGATCATAGCCATTTCATCGTCCTCTAAGTCTGCACCTTCAGCTATTCTGAGAGCCAGACATCTTTCCTTTTTGGGTGTATCCATCTTCATGGTTTGCCTTCTCAGTTCATAGGCAGTGAGTTTTCCAATCAGCTCATCCAACTTGAGAGTAGCAAGGTTCTTTGATTCCTGAATAACAGTGATTTTGCTTTCTGAAGTTACTGGCAAGACCCTTTTCAGAATTTTGTCAACCTTGTCTTCTTCAAGGATAATTCTTCCAAGAGACTTAAGTTCATTTGTTAGTGTTGTGAACCTTGTGTATATTTTTTGGATGGTTTCTCCTTTCTTCATGGTGAAATTCTCATATTGAGAATACAGCAGTGTTCCTCTTGATCTCTTTACTTGAGGAGTTCCTTCATTGGCCACTTGTAGAATGTCTCAGATCTCCTTAGCAGTAGTGCAACTTTGAATTCTGCTGTACTCGTCTGGGCCTAGTCCATACACAAGCTATTTCTTGGCCTTGGCATTCTTTTCCCACTTTTTCAAATCTTCAGTAGTACAGTCGGCTCTAGTTTTTGGCACTTCCTCTCCTTCAGCATTCTTCTTTGTAGTAGCTAGGGGACCATCAATAACAATGTCCCAAAGTTCATAGTCTTCTCCTATGATGTGGTCTCTCATCCTGTTCTTCCACCAGGAATAGTACTGGCCATTAAAGAGTGGAGGCCTAGCAGTGGATTATCCTTCCCAGTTTCCAGGTGGTGCACTCATCTTGATCTGTTCCTAAGGTATTAACCTCTTCAAGGATAGCCCGCTATGATACCAATTGATGTTTATACTTCAATACCACACAAGAGGGGGGGGGGGACTTGTGTGGTGCCCAATTTTCGCTTAACTTGATTATAGAAGAACCTGGTTCTTCTATGTGTTCCAACTACTACTGTTGCAGAATAATAAATACAGAAATTAAAGAACACATAGATTTTTATGTGGAAAACACCTGGCTCGAAAGGTTAAAAAACCACAACCTACCTTCTAGTAGGATTTTCCCAAACTCTCCACTAAAATCACTAGGCCAAAAACTGCATTTACAAAAACTCTTTTGTAAACCTAGGATTAACTCTAATCCCGTTGTGGCACACAACCTCAACTGTTGCGACAACTTCAAGTTAACTCTAACTTGATAACTCTAAGTACCTAATACAATTGCTTCTAGATAAGCTGAAAGGTACAATGTAAAATCACCCACTACAATTGAACTAGACTAAAAGATAGATACTTGGAACTGGTTCTTGTATATGGTTCAAGTAGCTTCAGGTTTACACGCTTGAATCACACACGAATTGCTTGCAAAATTGCCTTGCTATTTTGCTCTCAATTCACGTTTAACTTCTGCTTATGTGCGTTACCTGTAAAAGAGAACAACACTGATATTGATGGAGTTAGTAAAAAGAGATTGACTAGAAAACAGATGTTAGTCTTCCTTGGTGGAAGAGTTCTAGTTGGTGTCATCCTCTAATTCTATCCATTTCTTAAGCTGTATTTCTCTTTGTGTAAGGAGTCTTTCTCCTTATCCAATATGCAACCTTTGCGGTCTTGATAAGGAGATATTACTTCTGATAAGTAAGGTTTATCTCCTTCACGTGCATCTCACATGTTTGAGTTGATTATAACTGTGCTTCCCAAGATGGACCTGGTCCATGTCTGAGTTCCTTTGTCAGTCTTCAAAACTTTACCTTTATTTGGGCCAACAACCATCGTACTAATTTCTTTCATATGTACGCTTTCATGTGATACTTGGGGAGCTAACTATATTAGTCAGGGGCGAAGCTACAATTCTGCATACAAGTTTGGCAAAGTTGCCTTGTTTAGAATGCACAACCTACATATTGAAAATCCTAAATCAGCCTTTTATGACGATAAAGGCACACTAATCCCCTGCATAATATGGTCTTGAAGATCTTGAAGTTTGTGAAAGAAAAACTCTACCTTAGCCAAGAATACATAAGAATTTTCAATGAAGTGGTATAGAAAATCACAAGTATTATTGCAGGATTTGTTGTATCTTGAAGAGAATCGTTTTGTATTTCCTTAAATTAGTATGCAGGAGATAAATCTTTAAGGATAGTCGATTTTCATGCCTCAAAGCCAAATTTGGTTTATTATTTTCTAACAATCTTAAAGAGTTATTCTGCAATGGAGAAATTGATGTCTGTTGTTGAGAATCCGAAGGAGTTCATCAAACTTGATCTCTTTGATGGAACGAACTTTACACGCTAGAGAGACAAGATGATTTTCTTGCTGTCTGCTCTCAATATGTACTATGTTCTTGATTCTGCCTTGCCTGCGAATGCCTAAACCAAGAGCAGAAGATTCTGATGTAGTCAAGGAAGAAAGGAAGAAATGAGAACATGATGAACTGTTGTGTCGAGGTCATATTCTGAATACCTTGACAAATCGACTCTATGATCTCTACTGCAATCTGAAGTCACCAAGGGAGATTTGGACTGCTCTACTAACTGCGTACTAGAATGAAAAATGAGGTATCGACCAATTCCTAGCCCTGCAGTGCTTTGAATTTAAAATATTTGATACTAGGCCTATAATGGATCAGATTCATGAACTATAAATCTTAGTATCAAAACTAAGTAATCTTGAAGTTAAAATTCCTAATGCACTACAAATAGGTGCTATTCTTTCGAAATTGCCTTCCTCCTAGAATGACTATAGAAAGAAAATCCTGCATTCAACGGATAAAATGACTGTGGAATAATTTTGTAGTCACATTTAAATTGAGAGTGAGACTCGTACTCGTGATTATATTAGTCAGCCCTTGAGTTTCGTAGTCAATTTTGTCAGTCAGAATGGTTCAGGAAGTGGGAACAAAAATCTAAAAGTTTCCAAAAAGTCTTCTTTTAAAAAGAGAAAGAACATTAGTTGTCATCACTGTGGAAAGAAAGGCCATATGATTCGGGATTGTATATATAGAAAGGCAGGAATAAATTTCAATGCAGGCAATACCGAAAAGTCTAGAAAGATTGAAAAATCTGGAAATTTTGAAAAGGCAAACGTAGTGGAAAATTCTGCCCAAGGACTAGTTGCCATGGTTTCCGTAATGCAAATTGGTATGGTCACCACATTGAATATGGCTACCGCTGCTACAAATACTCAAGACTGGTGGCTAGATTCGGATGCTACTATTCATGTCTATTATGACAAGAAGATGTTCAAGACATACGCGGAAGTACAGAATTTTGAGCAAGTCTTGATGGGAAACCATGTTGCGGTAGATGTTACTGGAAAAGGAAGCATTGAGATCTAACATCACATTCGGACAAAAGTTAACATTACTGAATAAATATCATGTTCCTGATATGAAGAAAAACTTAATGTCCGCTGCTTTGCTGTCAAAGAAAGGCTTCAAGATAGTTATTGAGTCTGATCATGTAATAGTGTGTAAGAATGGAGTCTTTGTTGGAAAAGGCTATAACTGTATCGGCATGTTTAAATTGAGTATTAATGAAATAAATTATGTTTCTGCTTATATCGTTGAGTCTGATTCTTGTTTATGTCATGCTAGACTAGGACATTTAAAATTTTGGCTCCTTGAATTATATGTCCACAAATGGTTATATCTCTTGTAAAACTGAACATATAAAATGTGAAATTTGTATACAAGCAAAGATGACAAAGAAACCATTTCATAAAGTTGAAAGATCCACAAAACTATTATATTTAATACATTCAGACTTGTGCGAATTAAATAGAGAATTAACTAGAGGAGGCAAAAGATATTTTATTACTTTTATAGATGACTTTTATAGATTTACATATGTTTACCTACTTAGAACTAAAGATGAAGCTTTTCAAAAGTTTAAAGAATACAAGTCTGTTGTGGAAAATTAAAGGAGTAGGAAAATTAAAATTATTCGAAGTGATAGAGGGGGAGAATATTTTCCTAACGACTTTAATAAGTTCTGTGAAGAGCATGGCCTAATACATCAAATGAGTGCCCCTTATACTCCTCAACAAAATGGGTTGGCGGAAAGAAAAAATAGAACTTTGGTGGACATGGTTAATGCTATGTTACTTAATGCACATTTGCCACATAATTTATGGGGTGAAGCACTACTAACTGCATGTTATATTATAAATAGAGTGCCTTCAAAAGTTATGCATATTTTGCCTTATGAGCTTTGGAATGGTAGAAAACCAAATTTAAATTATTTTAAAGTGTGGGGGTGTATATCCTATTATAGAGTACCTGACCATCAAAGAACAAAATTGGGTCCTAGAGGAATTAAAAGTGTTTTTGTAGGATATGCACAACACTCCAAAGCATATAGACTGTTAGATCTAGAATCTAATGTCATTATAGAATCTATACATGTGGAATTTATTGAAAATAGATTTATAAATGACAATGTTGGTGAAATGACTGAAGTAAATGGAAAACATATTGATGCTAATAAATTGTTAATTTCTGAAATTATTACAAATAAAGAAAGAAGTGATGATATGCAAATATAACCAAGTAAAAGCCAAATAATAAGAAAAGAAAAACATCTTGGTTCTAATTTTATTTCTTCACAATCTATAGTATTTCTTGTTGAAGGAGATATGAACGTTTGTAATCAAATTCCTATTGTATTGAATGTTGAAGAAGATCCAAAGACATTTCAAGAAGCAATGTCTTCTAGAGACGCTGCCTTTTGGAAAGAAGCCATTGATGATGAAATGGACTCAATTATATCAAACAACACTTGGGTTTTAGTTGATCTTCCTCTTGGATCAAAGGCTATAGGTTGTAAGTGGGTCTTTAGGAGAAAGTACAATACAGATGGTTTTGTCCAAACCTTCAAAGCAAGATTAGTTGCAAAAGGTTTCACTCAAAAGGAAGGCATAGACTATTTTGATACATATGCTCCTGTTGCAAGAATAACATCCATTAGAGTCCTTTTATCCTTGGCCTCCATTTATAATCTTTATGTACATCAAATGGATGTTAAGACGGCCTTTTTAAATGGAAACCTTAGTGAAGAAATATATATGCAACAACCTGAAGGATTTGTTCTTCCGGGAAATGAGAAGAAAGTTTGTAAATAGATAAAGTCTCTCTATGGTCTCAAACAAGCGCCTAAACAGTGACATGAAAGGTTTGATAGTGTAATATTATCAAACGGGTTCATATATAATAATGCAGACAAGTACATTTACTCTAAGTTTATGTAACGACCCGACCGGTCATTTTGAGCTTTTGTACTTTGCTCGCCAGTTCTCGGGCGTGACTTGCCCGTGTAATGTATTATGACTTACGTGAATCGTTGGTTTTGATTTTCAGGGTAATCGGAATGGATTTGGAAGAACAGTTCTCAATTTTAAGCTTGAAATTTAAAGGTTTGACCAAGTTTGACTTATTGGTAAATGACCTCGGAATGCAGATTTTATGGCTCGGATAGCATTGTTAGGTTATTTGGGACTTAGGAGTGTGTCCGGAATATTTTTGTGATGTCCGGTGTAGAATTAGGCTTGAATTGGCGAAAGTTAGTTTTTGGCGTTTTCCGATTTATAGGTGAGATTTTGATATAGGGGTCGGAAAGGAAATTCGAAAGTTGTAGTAGCTTCGTTATGTCATTTGGGATGTGTGCGCGAAATTTCAGGTCATTTGGACGTGGTTTGGTTGGGTTTTTGATCAAAAGCGGAATGCGAAAGAATTTAGAACCTTAGGCTTGAATTTGATGAGTTTTTGTGATTTTGATGTTGTTCGAGGTCTTTTGAAGATTAGTACAAGTTTGAATAAGGTTACGAGATATGTTTGTATTTTTGGTTGAGATCCCGGGGTGATTTCGGATGGTTGACGTAAGAGTTTGCTGCTTCTAGTGTCTCCGCACCTGCGGATTGGGGAGCGCAGGTGCGATATCACTGGTGTGTAAAGGAGACCGCAAAGGCGGTTCTAGCCGCTGAAGCAAAGCCTTTGACCGCATCTGCGGGACCGCAGGTGCGGTACCTGGGTCGCAGAAGCGGAATCTGAAGGACTTAGTGAAACCGCAGAAGCGGAAGCGCAGGTGCGCTTATGGGATCGCAGGTGCTGAAATGTCTGGTCAGATTATAGTAATTCCTCCTTCGCGATTTTCAGAGGATTTCTCACTTTTAACACAAAATTTTGAAGCTTTGGGCGATTTTGAAGAGAGGAAATCATTGTTCTTCGTTGAGGTAATGATTTTGAACCCTAAAACTCGATTATTTGTGATTAAGGAACAAAATATCAGTGTTTAATTCATGAAAATCAGTAGAAAAAAAGTGTATAGGGCTTAAGATTATGAGACCTTCTAGGGATGATTTCAGGGGTCGAACGAACTCCGATTTTGATGTTCTTGATATGTATGAACTCGTAAAAGGATGAGGATACCATTGATGTTAATTTTATCGGATTTCGAGATGTGGGCCCGAGGGGTTTGAGCAATTTCGGAATTTTGATGTTAAATTGGATATTTTCGAGTGGGCTTCGTTCCCTTAGCATATTTTAATGATTATGTACTGATTGTGGCTAGATTCGGAGCATCTGGAGGTTGATTAGTGCGGGCGAGGAATCGCGGGCTAGAGTTTGAACCGGATCGAGGTGAGTAATGGTTGTAAATGATGGTCTAAGGGTTTGAAACATCGGATTGCACATCGTAGTGCTATATTGAGGTGAGGCACACGCTTGATGACGAGCGTGGGGTCGTGCACTATTGGGGATTATGACTGGGTCTGTCCCGATTGATGATTTTACCGCGTATTCGACTGAAATCTATTTGCTATCATGATTATTTGGGCTGAATGCCATATTTGGGCTTCGTGCCAACTATTTGAACCCTTCGGGGATTTTTGTCGATATTTCCTCACTGTTTTGACTTTATACTTGAAATCAGTCATGTTAGTTTCCACTGTTTTCAAAACTCAGCCATGTTCACTCAGTTTTTAATACTCAAATGATATTTAAATGATGTTTTAGGCTGAGAAACACTGTTTTACTGTTGCCCGAGAGGCTTATGTGGTTTTGACTGAGTAATGCCGAGGGCCTGTGTTGTGAGGATATCTTTTGGGTCAGTCTGCACGCCACAGCGGTGATACACTAATTTTGATTATGAGGCCGAGGGCCTGAGATTGTACGCCACGAGGTAGCTTGATATTGATATGAGGCCGAGAGCCTATTTATGATGCCACGAGATGACTTGTATTGCGCTTGGGCCGTAAGGGGCCCCTGCAGGAGTCTGCATACCCTCAGTGAGCGCGGTTACCCATTGTGATGTGAGGTATAGCCCGAGGGGCTGGTATTGTTCTCTGTGATTGCCCGAGGGGCTGGTACTGTTCTGAGATATTGCCCGAGGGGCGAATTTTTTGACATTGTGCCCGAGGGGCGAACCTTATGTGTTTATCTGTTTAATTACCTGCCATTTATCTGTTTAGTTGTGTAACCGTGCCCGAGGGGTGGATTCTCTATTCTTATTTGTTCTAGTTGTTTTGCATTCAATTGCTTAACTGTTGAAAAGCCATTTTTGAAGAAGTTTTAAACTGAGCTAAGATGTTTTAAGAGGTTTCACAGCTTCATTGGTTTCTTACTGGTTTTGTACTACTTTCGTACAGCATGTTGATGCACTTTTCGTGATTTCTTATCACTCAGTCTTTATTTATGATTATTATTCACTGAGTTGGTAGTACTCACTTTACTCCCTGCACCATGTGTGCAGATTCAGGTATTTTCTGAACCCGGTAGCGGGTATTGGTTGATCGCAGGTAGAGTCATCGGAGTTTAGCAAGGTAGCTGCCGGCGTTTGCAGCACTGCTTTCCTCCCTCTTTATTCTATTAGTTTGCACTTAGTACATTTCAAATCGTGTCAGTGGTATTTAGACATTAGTAAATGCTCATGACTAGTGACACCCCGGTTTGGGCTGTGTTTGGGTTGTACTTCTGCAATGTTATGATATTATCTGCTACTTAGTATTGTTAAATCATGTTTTAGTCTGTTTTATTGATGTTTAGCTGTTTAACCTTGAATTAGAAATGTGTCGGCTGGCCTTGTCCTCACGAGAGGCGCCATCACGACCGGGTCTGGGTTTAGGGTCGTGACATGTTGGTATCAGAGCCTAGGTTACATAGGTCTCACAAGTCATGATCAGGTTTAGTAGAGTCTCATGGATCGATATGGAGACGTCTGTATTTATCCTTGAGAGGCTGCAGAACCTTTAGGAAAACTCCATATTCTTGAAATTCTTATCGTGCGTCCTTGATTAAGCTGGAAACATAACTCTTTAAACTCCTTCCACGCATTCGTATGCGCGAACGAGCGCTTAATATCGGATGTGCATTGATGGCTTGTGATTCCCTGATCGAGGGGCAAGATGTGATCTCTGTGTGTTGATATTGGGCCAGTCTAGAAAGACTTGAGGCCGGATTGTTACCTATAGCTTGAGCCTTGAGCGGTTGCTTGTGTGAACATGTGTATCTGGATCTATATGTGCTGTTGTACCCCTATTAAGGGAAGTAATGACTGGTTGGTACGTGCTGAGGGTGATGTGACTGCGAGATGTGGTCATATGATTTGGAAGCGACGAGAAGGGTCTGTTGGAGGATAGATGATCTATTAGGTGTTTGATTTCCATTGTGATTGGATGCATAGCCCTGAGTTATGGGTGTGTGAAGAATCTTTTCATGTTTCCTAGTTGGGAGTGAAGTAAATTTCATGTTACGGTATGAGTTTAGACTCAGGAAGACTAAGTGACTGCGTAATGGTTATGCCGGTGGAAGGTATTTATAAATGTTAGTTTAAGGCGAAGAGGTGGGTTATCTCCTGCGAAGTGTTCTGGAGTTGTGTGATCCTTATGTTGTCGGTTAGAAGATCCCATTTACAAGTGAAACATATGTGTGAATTTAATTTGGGTCGCTTAAGAGAGTGGGTCTAATTGCTACAAGAGTAAATGCGAGATTTGCAGAAGATATGAAGTACCAGATGGTCTGTGTTCCATGAGCTTATGAAGGGTTGAGTAAATCTCACTTTGGTATTATGGCAACAATAAAGTATATGCGTTATGAATTATGGTGTATGTTTTGATCTATGGCTTCGAGCCAAGTGGGGGAGTCTGCTATTGAATAGTTGATTGCACGGATATGTGCTATAATGGTTCCAGTTCGAGGCATATATGTGAATCAGTTAAGGTTTACGTAAAGGAAATTTCAATGAAGTTTATGTTATGCTTTATGGGTGTATGAGAATCGGGGAGTGACTCGAGTTGTTGTTGGTAAAGAATGCTCGATGCACAGGGCAGGAAGTTGCTTGGTTATATTGGAATGAGGTTACATTCTGTAGTGCCGGAGTGCTAATGAAGCACAAGTTGTTCGGTTTGTTTAATCAATCTAACTGCGGTTTGAGTAGAGTGGATGACTCTAGAGACTGGTTCCATTGTGTTCAAAATTTTGCATGCTATAATTGGAGGCTTTCAAGTTGTACTTGTGGCTAGAAACTGAGTTTTTAGTGGAAGATGTCAAGACTTGTGGTATTTTCTATATTATCTATGTGATTCTATATATCAGTATCGGGAAGGTGAAGGTAATGGCTTTGGATACGCAGTAAGTCCTTTCAGGGTAGGTATCTTGAGTGTGGTGCTTTTGGGAACATTTAAAAGAGTATTCAGCGGGTTGTGAGCCTTAGGTTGTGTGGTATTATGCTTGGGTCTCGTGTGGTAAGTTTGGGTTGAGGAAATGTGATGTTATTGCAAGAAGGAGTACCAAGTGAAGGTAAACCAGAAGGGAGCTCGGATAGATGGGATAGCTTGGTAGTAGGCCAGATCGGTATGGTAAGGATATGATTAGTTCTTTGGGTGTTTACGAGGTAATGAGTTCTATAAGTGTTTCGCGGCAATGCTCTTGGGTGATAGTGGTCTGCGTAGTTTGGTTGAGTTAGAAGGATTCAGACCCGACAGTTTAGTTTTGTGCAAAAGGAATCGGGAGAGTTCTTGACGGTTTCTACCACGGTTAGAGAGGTATAATTTTTGCTGGCGTGAAGAGCATGAGATATGTAATGATTTTATTCTAGGTGGGATCAATGGGAAGTTCTTGACTAGTTGAGTATGTAGATGTTTGTGGCTCGGAAGGCAGATGATGTTCTCATGTTATCCTAGGATGGTATGATATATGCGGTATGTTTTGGAGGATTGAGATTTACGTGTGCAAGGTTACGGTTCAGTTCTGAAACGAAGTTCATAAAACTCTTAGGCAGCGGGCAGCTTCAGATAAATAGAAAAATGAGCTTCAGATGATTAGGGAAATGATCTTCAGATGATTAAGGAAATGGTATTGCTAATTGGGGTGATTTGATGAGGGTATATGTTTCAAAGAAAAGGCAATGTGATTAAGTTGATGGTACTTCGGTAGTATTGTGGCACTTTCTTGTTAGATCGACTGCTAATATTCGAGTTTGCTTGGTGGCACAAAATAATTATAGTAGTACCTCTCATGGATGATTGGGTATTAGAAGTATGTTATATACTCGGACGGTGGAATTGGGATCAGATATCGTGATGCGTGTGCTATATGGAGTTGGAGACTGGGAGTTCTCATAAATAGGTTATGTTGTGGTTGTGGGTCGCGTGCGTCGGCGCTGTGTAGTGACTATCAGAGTTTAGAGACCCGACTGGATCTTTTGCTGCTTAGTATGTTAGATTTTGGATGTGATATTGGGTATAGACTGGTCGTCACAATGTTGTGTCATTCTGAGCTATTGTGCTAAGGTGACGATGTTGGCTATACCGGGAATGCCACGGATTGAGTGGCGAGGTTCGATGGATATTTTCTTAGTAGGGTGGTTTTATATTTCGAAGACCCAGCGGATGGCTGGGAAGGATTGTCTTTCTAATTTGGGCTTCGGTGATGGATGTCAGTGTAGAGACTCCTACCATTAATTCAGTTCCGGTGGTGAAGGACTTTTCGGATGTGTTCTTGTGGCCAGGCATGTCACCGAGCAAGGTTATTGATTTTGGTATCGATTTGATGTCGGGCACCGTATCGTATGGCACCGGTAGAGTTAAAGGAGTTGAGCGAGCATATTCAGGGTTTCCTTGATAAGGGGTCCATTGGCAGGCCAATATGGATATGTGTTCTAACTTGAGTGGGCTTGGTTGGCTCCGAGTTGTAATGTTGAGGGATATATTGATTAGATTGTTATTGAGCTTATCAGTGATCTGGGGAGATCTATAAGTTACCTTTCTGTGTTGCGAGGCGTTATGATTTGTTGGTTATAGGCACATAGGGTGTGTTTCTATGGGGTTTCATGGTGGAATTCGAGCGGGAAGAGTGATTGGGTGTTGCTCGGGGAATGGCGTATCGGTTATGTCCGTTCGGGTTTATGTGGTGTATGTTATTTCCTTCACCGTGGGTATGATTATTTGCTTTGGTTCTAGACATCAACTTACGCATGGTTGTCGATTTCGAGCATAGTGCTTGGGGTGTTTGATGTGGACCAGTGTTTGGATAGGGTCGCATATTGCAAAGAAGTTATGTGGAGGTAGGACCCTTCGGGTTAGATTCGCGTATTCTGTTTCTACGACGTGTGATGGGTTCTCAGCATTTTGTTGTGGTGGTACTGGTGAGTTGGTGGTACAACCCTTTCGTTCGAGTCGTCTTCATGAATGGAGTACATTCAGATTGTTGTTTACTGGTGCACGGATTGCACGAGTTGTGGCTTTAGATTGTATTGATATGTCATGTCACCAGAGTAGTGGTGTTGGATTAGATGAGACTGTCGGGATCTGAAATGAGTACAAGTGATTCGATTTCAGCATGTTGGACGGATAATATCGAGGTTTGGCTCAGAAACGTGCTATGGTCCTTGCCAAAGGGGAAGTGGCTTCATGAATGGTTGATCTGAGAAATGGTTATTGTTTATTGTGTGTTTCATTTATCATTGGCAGTGCATGAAAGTGTTGTAATGAGGCCTTAGTTGATAAGAGGTTTTCTATCGGTATTCGGTTGTTGTGAGCCGCTGCTGTGATTAGAAGTTATCGCTATCAGTGTTTGGGTTATGTGATATATCATGTAATTTGCACCTGAGGTTACAGGTATGGTTTGTTACAGCTTATTCGAACTTATTCACAGTATAAATGTGAGATTTTGATCGTATTGATGATTTCAGAAGTGGAAATGTGGTTCTATGGTTCATGGGCTAGATTCGATCGTGAAATTTCAGTTACAATTTGTTATCGGACCTATATGAGATAGGGCGACGTGGGATCACCCCCGGGTATATGCGTGATAAGGGTATTCAGCGATTGGTTGGCTTTAGGAACAACTCTAGGCACGTTCGAGGACGAACGTATGTTTAAGTGGGGGAGGATGTAACGACCCGACCGGTCGTTTTGAGCTTTTGTACTTTGCTTGCCAGTTCTCGGGTGTGACTTTCCCCATGTAATGTATTATGACTTATGTGAATCGTTGGTTTTGATTTTCAGGGTAATCGGAATGAATTTGGAAGAATAGTTCTCAGTTTGAAGCTTGAAATTTAAAGGTTTGACCAAGTTTGACTTATTGGTAAACAACCTCGGAATGTAGATTTTATGGCTCGAATAGCTTCGTTAGGTGATTTGGTAGTTAGGAGTGTGTCCGGAATAATTTTGTGATGTCTGAGTAGAAATAGGCTGGAATTGGCGAAAGTTAGTTTTTGGCGTTTTCCGGTTTATAGGTGAGATTTTGATATAGGGGTCGAAATGGAATTCCGAAAGTTGCAGTAGCTTCGTTATGTCATTTGGGATGTGTGCGCAAAATTTCAGGTCATTTGGACGTGGTTTAGTTGGGTTTTTGATCAAAAGCGGAATGCGGAAGAATTTAGAACCTTAGGCTTGAATTCGATGAGTTTTGGTGATTTTGATGTTGTTTGAGGTGTTTTGAAGATTGGTACAAGTTTGATTAAGGTTACGGGATATGTTTGTACTTTTGGTTGAGGTCCCGGAGGCCTTGGGGTGATTTCGGATGGTTGACGGAAGAGTTTGAGGTTTTAAGAAGTTGCAAATTTTTGCTGCTTCTGGTGTTTCCGCACCTGCTGATAGGGGACCGCAGGTGCAATGCCGCTGGTGCGTAAAGGAGACCGCAAAAGCGGTTTGGCCGCAGAAGCGAAGACTTTAACCGCATCTGCGGGACCACAGGTGCGGTACCTGGGTCACAGATGCGGAATCTGAAGGAGTTAGTGAAACCCGCAGAAGCAGGTGTTTTTCCGCAGAAGCGGAAGCACAAGTGCGCTTATGGGATCGCAGGTGCGGAAATGTCTAGTCAGATTATATTAATTCCTCCTTCGCAATTTTCAGAGGGTTTCTCACTTTTAACACAAAATTTTGAAGCTTTGGGCGATTTTGAAGAGAGGAAATCATTGTTCTTCTTTGAGGTAAGGATTTTGGACCCTAAAACTCGATTATTTGTGATTAAGGAACAAAATATCAGTGTTTAATTCATGAAAATCAGTAGACAAAAAGTGGAGTTAGGGCTTAAGATTATGAGACCTTCTAGGGATGATTTCAGGGGTCAATCGAACTTTGATTTTGATGTTCTTGATATATATGAACTCGTGAAAGGATGAGGATTCCATTAATATTAATTTTATCGGATTTCGAGATGTGGGCCCGGGGGCCGGATTTGAGCAATTTCGGAATTTTGATGTTAAATTGGACATTTTCGAGTGGGCTTCGTTCCTTTAGCATATTTTAATGATTATGTACAGATTGTGGCTAGATTCGGAGCATCCGGATGTTGATTAGTGCGGGCGGGGCATCGCGGGCTAGAGTTTTGACCGGATCGAGGTGAGTAATGGTTGTAAATGATGTTCTAAGGGTTTGAAACCCCGGATTGCACATCGTAGTGCTATATTGAGGTGAGGCACACGCTTGATGACGAGCGTGGAGTCATGCACTATTAGGGATTGTGACTGGGTCTGTCCCGATTGATGATTTTACCGCGTATTCGACTGAAATCTATTTTGCTATCATGATTATTTGGGCTGAATGCCATATTTGGGCTTCGTGCCAACTATTTGAACCCTTCGGGGATTTTTGTTGATATTTCCTCACTGTTTTGACTTTATACTTGAACTCAGTCATATTATTTTCCACTGTTTTCAAAACTCAGCCATGTTCAATCAGTTTTTAATACTCAAATGAGATGTAAATGATGTTTTGGGCTGAGAAACACTATTTTACTGTTGCCTGAGAGGCTTATGTAATTTTGACTGAGTAATGCCGAGGGCCTGTGTTGTGAGGATATCTTTTGGATCAGGCTGCACGCTGCAATGATGATACACTAATTTTGAATATGAGGCCGAGGGCCTGAGATTGTATGCCACGGGGTAGCTTGATATTGATATGAGGCCGAGAGTCTGTTTATGATGCCACGAGATGGCTTGATATTGCGCTTGGGCCATAAGGGGCCCCTCTAAGAGTCTGCACACCCCCAGTAAGCGCGGGTACCCATTGTGATGTGAGTTATAGCCCGGGGGGCTGGTATTGTTCTCTGTGATTGCCCGAGGGGCTGGTACTGTTCTGAGATATTGTCTGAGGGGCGAATTTGTTGACATTGTGCCCGAGGGGCGAACCTTATGTGTTTATCTGTTTAATTACTAGTCATTTACCTGTTTAGTTGTGTAACTGTGCCCGAGGGGCAGATTCTCTATGCTTATCTGTTCTAGTTGTTTTGCATTCAATTGCTTAACTATTGAAAAGCCATTTTTGAAGAAGTTTTAAACTGAGCTAAGATGTTTTAAGAGGTTTCACAGCTTCATTGGTTTCTTACTGGTTTTTTACTACTTCCGTACAGCATGTTGATGCACTTTTCGTGATTTCTTATCACTCAGTCTTTATTTATGATTATTACTCACTGAGATGGAAGTACTCACTTTACTCCCTGCACCATGTGTGCAGATTCAGGTATTTTCTGAACCCGGTAGCGGGTATTGGTTGATCGGAGACAGAGTCATCGGAGTTTAGCAAGGTAGCTGCCGGCGTTCGCAGCACTGCTTTCCTCCCTCTTTATTCTATTAGTCTGTACTTAGTACATTTTAGACCTTGTCAGTGGTATTTAGACCTTAGTAGATGCTTATGACTAGTGACACCCCGGTTTGGGCTCTGTTTGGGTTGTACTTCCGCAATGTTATGATATTATCTGCTACTTAGTATTATTAAATCATGTTTTAGTCTATTTTATTGTTATTAGCTGTTTAACCTCGAATTGGAAATGTGTCGCTAGCCTTGTCTTCACGAGAGGCGCCATCACGACCGAGTCTAGGTTTAGGGTCGTGACAGTTTACAAAAGAATATAGAGTAAAAATTTGTTTATATGTTGCTGACATGCTGATCTTTGGTACGAGTCTACGAGGAATTACCGAGACAAGAAGTATCTAACTTCAGTTTTTAAAATGAAAGATTTAAATGAAGTTGATACTATTTTGGGAATCAAGGTTAAAAGAGACAACAAGCGAATGACTTTGTCACAAGCACATTATATTGATAAAATCCTTACTAAATTCAGTCACTTAAGAATAAAGGAGTATAATACTCCTTATGATTCTAGTGTTAAGCTAATTGCAAATACTTGAAGAGCAGTAGCATAGTTGGAGTATGCAAGTGCGATAGGTAGTATGAAGTATGAAATGCATTGCACTAGATCCGACATAGCATTTGCTGTTTGTAAACTTTCAAGGTTTACCAGTAATCCAGGTAATGATCATTGGAAAGCGATAAGTAGAGTACTTTGATATTTAAAATATACAAAGCACTTGGGCATTTGCTATAATGGTTTCCCTGATGTATTAGAGGGATATTCTGATGCAAGTTGGATTACAAGTGTTAATGGTAATAAATCCACATCAGGATAGATATTTACTTTAGGCGGTGGAGCCATTAGTTGGGCATCCAAGAAACAAACATGTATTTCCCATTCTACTATTGAATCTAAATTCATTGCATTAGCAGCTGTTGGAAAGAAGCAGAACGGCTGAGGAATATGTTACTTGATATAAAGTTGTGACCACAACCTGTGCCAGCCATTTCTATATTCTGTGATAGTGAGACTACAAAGTGTATTGCTCACAATAAAATATACAATGGGAAATCGAGACACATAAGCTTGAGACATGCTTATATAAGAGAATTAATTACAAATGGAGCTATAACTATAATATATGTTATATCAAATAAGAATTTGGCTGATTCACTTACGAAGCCATTAGGTAGAGATGTAGTATAGCAAACTTGTGAAGTGATGGGGATGAGACCCTTAAATTAAATGCAAGGAATGGGAACCCCACATTGAGTTAGTATACACATTAACAATATAAGTTCAATGGATAATAATAAGTTACTTGTATTGTTTAAGCACTGATCTCCTCTTTAGGAGCCCTAATTCTATTGTACTACTTACTGTTATGTGAGGAGTTAAGGAGTTGTTAAATGCTTGTTATAACAGTGGCATAAAGACAAACACCAAAGTGCATACTGTTACATAAAGAGGTTGATTAATCTTAATGGAATTATTAATGTCTGGAGTAACAGGGTCATAGTAACTAATTCCACCTATATGAATATTGAAGTGGTGCCGCTTCTAGAAAGATTTAAAGGGTTGATCTTGTAAATATTCATGAATTCAGGATGAGCACATGGCCGTAAGCGTGCCAAAGCGAATACTGGATTTTCTAAGCTACTTGATAACGCTGTATGTGTGGTACTTTCGGTTTTGGCACAAGGAAATGTGGTTCAAATACTAAGATACCAATAACTTCGTCAAAATTTTAAAGTACTTACACTAAAAGAAAATTCAAATCTATATAAGATACTTTCTATTATTCACAAGTATTATGAAGTGAAATAACAAACTAGTAGGGGATTGTAAGATAGATTGTTGTTCACAAGTTGGAAAGTGGGATTGCTCCCACATCGAAAGAGAGAAGGCCTTTTTAGAGCCTTTTAAGAACTTGTCCCTTTTATGTCTTTGATTTAGGACACATACTTTTAAGTGTGTGCAATTAAGTACACTATATATTTATATATTATATAATCAAAAACTTGGACTTGGACTTGGGGCTTGGGTGCGGGCAGGGCCAGATCCTAAAGTTAATTATTTTATTTTGTGACAGAAAATCAAATTTATTTGAATTTAAAATTTAAAATTCGAATAAATAGTTATGTCTGTTATGAAAGTGTCCAACCAAATATGTCTGTCTGAAAGGGTCTGTTTGTTGCCTATAAATACACAAGAATTTCAAACGAAGTGGTATAGAAAATCACAAGTATTATTCCAGGCTTTGTTGTATCCTGAAGAGAATCATTTTGTATTTCCCTAAATTAGTATACAGGCGATAACTCTTTAAGGACAGTCGATTTTCACGCCTCAAAGACAATTTTGTTTATTTTTTTCAAACAATCTTAAAGAGTTATTCTGCTATGGAGAAATTGACGTCTGTTGTCGAGAATCCGAAGGAGTTCATCAAACTTGAGCTTTGATGGAACGAACTTTACCCGCTGGAGAGACAAGATGATTTACTTGCTGTCTGCTCTCAATAACTACTATGTTCTTGATTCTTCCTTGCCTGCGTTGCCTGAATCCACATCAGAAGATTCTAATGTAGTCAAGGAAGAAAGGAAGAAACGAGAACATGATGAACTATAGTGTCGAGGTCATATTCTAAATACCTTGACATATCGACTCTATGATCTCTACTGCAACCTGAAGTCGCCAAGGGAGATTTGGACTGCTCTACAAACTACGTACCAGAATGAAAAATGAGGTATCGACCAATTCCTGGCCATGCAGTACTTTGAATTTAAAATATTTGATACTTGGCCTATAATGGATCAGATTCATGAACTGCAAATCTTAGTATCAAAACTAAGTGATCTTGAAGTTAAAATTCTTGATGCACTACAAATAGGTGCTATTCTTTTGAAATTGCCTTCCTCCTGGAATGACTATAGAAAGAAAATCCTGCACTCAATGGATAAAATGATTATGGAAGAATTTCGTACTCACATTCAAATTGAAAGTGAGACTCGTGCTCGTGATGCTATTAGTCAGCCCTCGAGTTTCACAGTCAATTTTTTGAGTCAGAAGGAAGTGGGAACAAAAATCTAAAAGTTTTCCAAAAGTCTTCTTTTAAAAAGAGAAAGAACATTAGTTGTCATCACTGGGAAAAGAAAGGCCATATGATTCAGGATATAGAAAGGCAGGAATAAATTTCAATGCAGGCAATACCGAAAAGTCTGGAAAGATGGAAAAATCTAGAAATTCTGAAAAGGCAAACGTAGTGGAAAATTCTGCCCAAGGACTGGTTGCCATGGTTTCCGCAATGCAAATTGGTATGGTTACCGAATTGAATATGGTTACCACTGCTACAAATACTCAAGACTGGTGGCTAGTTTCGGGTGCTACTATTCATGTCTGTTATGACAAGAAGATGTTCAAGACATATTCCTGATATGAAGAAAAACTTAATGTCCGTTGCTTTGCTGTCAAAGAAAGGCTTCAAGATAGTTATTGAGTCCGATCATGTAATAGTGTCTAAGAATGGAGTCTTTCTTGGAAAAGGCTATAACTGTAACAGCATGTTCAAATTGATTATTAATTAAATAAATTATGTTTCTGCTTATATCGTTGAGTCTGATTCTTGTTTATGGCATGCTAGACTAGGACATTTAAATTTCGGCTCCTTGAATTATATGTCCAAAAATGGTTATATCTCTTGTAAAACTCATTATATAAAATGTGAAATTTGTATACAAGCAAAGATGACAAAGAAACCATTTCGTAAAGTTGAAAGATCCACAACACTATTAGATAGTATACATTTAGACTTGTGAGAATCAAATGGAGAATTAACTAGAGGAGGCAAAAGATATTTTATTACTTTTATAGATGACTTCTCTAGATTTACGTATGTTTACCTACTTAGAACTAAAGATGAAGCTTTGCAAAAGTTTAAAGAATACAAGTCTGTTATCGAAAATCAAAGGAGTAGAAAAATTAAAATTATTCGAAGTGATAGATGCGGAGAATATTTTCCTAACGGCTTTAATAAGTTCTGTGAGGAGCATGACCTAATACATCAAATGAGTGCCCCTTATACTCAACAAAATGGGTTGGCGGAAAGAGAAAATAGAACTTTGTTGGACATGGTTAATGCTATGTTACTTAATGCACATTTGCCACATAATTTATGGGGTGAAGCACTACTAACTGCCTATTATATTTTAAATAGAGTGCCTTAAAAAAGTATGCATATTTCGCCTTATGAGCTTTGGAATGGTAGAAAACCAAATTTAAATTATTTTAAAGTGTGGGGGTGTATATCCTATTATAGAGTACCTGACCATCAAAGAACAAAAATGGGTCCTAGAGGAATTAAAAGTATTTTTGTAGGATATGCACAACACTCCAAAGCATATAGACTGCTAAATCTAGAATCTAATGTCATTATAGAATCTATACATATTGAATTTATTGAAAATAGATTTATAAATGACAATGTTGGTGAAATGACTGAAGTAATTGGAAAAGGTATTGATGCTGATAAATTGCACTTTCTTAAATTGTTACAACTAAAGAATGAAGTGTTGATATGCAAATAGAACCAAGGAAAAGCTAAAGAATAAGAAAAGAAAAATATCTTGGTTCTAATTTTATTTCTTCACAGTCTATAGTATTTCATGTTGAAGGAGATAGGACAAACGTTTGTAATCAAATTCCTATTGTATTGAATGTGCAAGAAGACCTAAAGACATTTCAAGAAGCAATATCTTCTAGAGACGCTGCCTTTTGGAAAGAGGCCATTGATGATGAAATGGACTCAATTATATCCAACAACACTTGGGTTTTAGTTGATCTTCCTCTTGGATCAAAGGCTATAGGTTGTAAGTGGGTCTTTAGGAGAAAGTACAATACAGATGGTTCTGTCCAAACCTTCAAAGCAAGATTAGATGCAAAAGGTTTCACTCAAAAGGAAGGCATAGACTATATACATATGCTCCTATTGCAAGAATAACATCCATTAGAGTCCTTTATCCTTGGCCTCCATTTATGATCTTTATGTATATCAAATGGATGTTAAGATGGCCTTTTTAAATGGAAACCTCAGTGAAGAAATATGTATATGCAACAACCTGAATGATTTGTTCGTTCGGGAAACGAGAAGACAGTTTGTAAATTGATAAAGTCTCTCTTTGGTCTGAAACACGCGCCTAGACAGTGGCATGAAAGGTTTGATAGTGTAATATTATCAAATGGGTTCGTACATAATAATGTAGACAGGTACATTTACTCTAAGTTGACAAAAGAATATGGAGTAATAATCTGTTTATATGTCGATGACATGCTGATCTTTCGTACGAATCTACGAGGAATTACCGAGACCAAGCAGTATTTAACTTCAATTTTTGAAATGAAAGATTTAAATGAAGTTGATACTATTTTGGGAATCAAGGTTAAAAGTGTCACGACCCCGGTTCGCCCTGCATGAACCATCGTGACAGCACCTAGTCTCTACGACTAGGTAAGCCTATATTGCGGAAGAAAACCAAATTTTGTGGAAGTAAAACAATTTAAAATAGAAATAAAGGAATAAACAACGTTTAAATGTGCCACTCGGCATACACCATATTTAATTCTCAAACTAACATATAAATCCAAGACCCGAAAACCCATGAATCACAAGCTAAGAAATACTACATAACTCTAACTCCAGAATGTGTAACAAGAACTGAAATACAGAAGGGCTAATACTAAACAACAAGAATAGAAAGAGACTCCTCGGTCTGCGGACGCGACAGATACACCTCGAAGTCGCTCTAGCAGTCGCCTCGCCTCAAGGGTGGTAGGACTGAGTCGAAATACCTGGATCTGCACATGAAAAACATGCGCAGGAAGGGCATGAGTACACCATAACAGTACTCAGTAAGTGCCAAGCCTAACCTCGGTTGGGTAGTGACGAGGAAGGTCAGGGCCCTAATGAGGTTAAATAGAATATAAAGTTTAACAGCGCGAAATAAACAGTGTAAATAAGTCACAGAATATGAAGGACAACAACAACTATTACAAAGGCAAGCAAAACACATAAAGAGAATACAACTCAGCTTCAAGATAACGACCGGGGATCTCCCAGGATATCGTCGTGTAGTCCCCAAATATAAATATCATATCCAGTGGATCTCCCGGGTGCAGTCCCGTAGTCTAACTCATAAATGCGCGGGGATCTACCGGAATACCACATCCGTAGTCCCAAATATAGATACTCAGTACTGGGGAATCTACCAGGTGCAATCCCGTAGTTCCAATGTAAAATTGCAGGGGGATCTCCCGGAATGCAATTCCGTAGTCCCAAAGTAAACATATAGGGGAGCTCCGGGGATACCGTCCCGTAGTCCCAAAGTAAGTACATAGCAACAACAAGAACTCAATTCAAACCATTTTATACCAAAGTCAGGAAGATAATTTTCACCTAGCATGCTTCACGTAATACAAATAAGGCACTTAAGTCAAATAGAACAATTTAGTCAAGTAGACATGCTTCTCTAGACTAACAGCAGGCTAAATTTCAAAGTAGTGTAAGTAAGAAAGAAGAACACAATTCAAGGCTATTTTTAATGAAATAAAACCGGATTTCCAACAATTAGCACAAGTACGCGATCTTCACCTCACGTACAAGGCATTTCAATTATCACAATATCAATCCTAAGGGGATAAAGTCCCCCAGACAAGGTTAGACAAGCCACTTACCTCGAACCGGCTCAAATGTCAACCAGAAACCACGTTCTGCCACGAGTATCCGACTCCAAATGGCCCAAATATATTCAATTAAATTTCATAATGTAAATAACACTTCAAGTAACTGATTCTACAATTAAATTCTAAGCTAATACGCGAAATTAGGTAAAATGACCAAAATGCCCCTCGGGCCCATGTCTCGGAATCGAGTGAAATTTATACTTCCGGAATCCTCACTCTCACGAGTTCATACATACCAAGAACACTAAAATCGGACCTCATATGGCCTATCAAAACCTCAATCATAAGTCTCCAATCCTAAACCCTAGCTTTCCCCAATTTTCACCCTTAATTCCCACAAATTCTAGCTCTAATACATGAGATAATAGCACAAGAGCGAGTTTTAGGTCCAAAATCCTTACTTCAATGAAGTTCCCTTGAAATCCCTCATCCAAATCATCCAAAAAGCTCCCAAGCCGAAGTCAAAAATGGTGAAATAGCTCAAATTCGCGAAATGAAATAACTTATATGCTCTGGCCAGACCTTTTCGCATCTGCGGCACAATAACCGCTTCTACGGTACCGCATTTGCAGTTAAATCCTCCGCTTCTGCAGAATTCACTTATCCAGCCTAAATCGCATCTGCGACCAAACTTCCGCATGTGCAGCATCGCAGATGCGGTCAACTTACCGCTTTTGTGGTCTCTGCTCACCTGACCCTTTTTCGCTTCTACGATAGATCCCCCGCATGTGCGGCGCCGCACTTGTGGTCCCCAATCCGTAGGTGCGAAAATACCAGAAACAGCAATTCAGCAGTTGCAACAACAATCCAAACTTCCCGTTAACCATCAGAAATCACCCCGAGGCCCCCGGGACCTCAACCAAAAGCACAAACATATCCTAATACCTTATTCAAACTCGTTCCAATCATCAAAACACTTCAAACAACATCAAATCAACCAAAACACCTTGGATTCAAGCCTAAGTTTCTAAAATTTTCCGAATTCCGCTTTTGATCAAAAACTCAACCAAACCACGTCAGAATAACCTGATATTTTGCACACACATCCCAAATGGCACCACGAAGCTACTGCAACTCTTGGAATTCCATTCCGACCCCTATATTCAAAATCTCACTATCGAACCGGAAACTTCAAAAATCAAACTTCCGGCATTTCAAGCCTAAATTAGCTACAGACCTCCAAAACCCAATCCGACCACGCCCCTAAACCCGAAATCACCCAATGCAGCTAACGCAACCATCCAATTTTTATTCCGAGGCCGTCTTCACAGTGTTCCGACTACGATCAACTTTCCAACACTTAATCTCTCATTTAGGGACTAAGTGTCCCAAAACTCTGCGAAATTCAAAAAACCGACCATCCCGGCAATTCAAAATAGCAGAAATAAACTTGGGTAAAGAGGTTAGTAGGGGATCAGGGCGTAAATTCTAAAAATGACCGACCGGGTCGTTACATCCTCCCACACTTAAACATTCGTTCGTCCTCGAACAAGCACAAAGACATACCTGAAGTAGTGAAAAGATGAGGGTACTAGCTGCGCATATCCTGCTCGATCTCCCAGGTCGCCTCCTCGACCGGCTGACCCCGCCTTTGAACCTTCACTGATGCAATATTCTTTGACCTCAGCTTCCTAACCTACATGTCCAATATTGCCACTGGCTCCTCAACATAAGATAGATCCCTTTCCAACTGGACTGAGCTGAAATCCAACACGTGCGATGGATCATCGTGATACCTCCGGAGCATCGAAACATGAAATACCGGATGAACTCCTGCCAAGCTGGGAGGTAAGGCAAGCTCGTAAGCAACCTCCCCAACACGCCTCAATATCTCAAAAGGGCCGATAAACCTCTGACTCAACTTCCCCTTATTTCCAAATCTCATAACGCCCTTCATAGGCGAAACCCGAAGTAGAACCCACTCTCCAACCATGTAAGAAACATCACGAACCTTCCGGCCCGTGTAACTCTTCTGTCGGGAATGGGCTGTACAGAGTCTATCCTGAATCACCTTGACTCTCTCCAAAGCATCCTGAACCAAGTCTGTGCCCAATAACCTAGCCTCACCTGGCTCGAACCAACCCACCGGAGATCTGCATCTCCTACCATATAAGGCCTCGTACGGTGCCATCTGAATGCTGCACTAATAGCTGTTGTTGTAGGCAAACTCTGCCAATGGCAAGAATTGATCCCAAGAACCCCCAAACTCAATCACACATGCACGGAGCATATCCTTAAAAATTTGAATAGTGTGCTTGGATTGTCCGTCCATTTGAGGGTGAAATGCTGTGCTCAACTCCACCCGAGTACCCAACTCCTGCTGTACGGCTCTCCAGAACCGCGATGTGAACTGAGTACCTCTGTCTGAAATGATGGAAACTGGAATACCATGCAGACGGACAATCTTCGGGATATAAATCTCCGCCAACTGCTCCGAAGAGTATGTAGTACACACAGGGATGAAATGCGCGGACTTGGTCATTTGATCCACAATAACCCAAATGGCATCGGACTTCCTCAAAGTCCGTGGGAGCCCAGATACGAAGTCCATGGTGATCCACTCCCACTTCCACTCCGGAATCTCTATTTGCTGAAGTAATCCACCCTGTCTCTGGTGCTCATACTTCACCTGCTGACAATTAAGGCACCGAGCTACAAACCCAACTATATCTTTCTTCATCCGCCTCCACCAGTAGTGTTGCCTCAAATCCTAATACATCTTCACGACACCCGGATGAATGGAATACCACGAACTATGGGCCTCCTCTAGAATAAACTCCCGAAGCCCATCAATATTGGGTACACATACTCCACCCTGCATCCTCAATACCCCGCCAGCACCTAAAGTCACATCTCGAGCATTGCCATGCAACACTTTGTCCTTGAGGACAAGCAAATGAGGGTCATCAAACTGATGCTCCCGGATACGATCAAACAAGGAAGACCGAGAGACCACACAAGCTAGAACCCGACTGGGCTCCGAAAGATCCAATCTCACAAACTGGCTAGCTAAGGCCTGAACATCCATCCCCATAGGCCTCTCTGCTACTGGTAAATAATCCAAACTCCCCAAACTCTCTGCCCAGCGGCTTAAAGCATCGACCACCACATTGGCCTTGCCCGGGTGATACAAGATAGTGATGTCATAATCCTTCAGCAGCTCTAGCCATCTCCTCTGATGCAAATTAAGGTCCTTCTTCTTGAACAGGCGCTGTAAACTCCAGTGATCAGTATGTATCTCACAAGGCACATCGTACAAGTAATGATGCCAGATCATCAAGGCATGAACAATGGCAGCTAACTCAAGATCATGGACACGATAATTCTTCTCGTGTATCTTCAACTGTCTGGACGTGTAGGCAATCACCCTACCGTCCTGCATCAATATCGCTCCAAGGCCAACTCTCGAGGCATCACAATAGACAGTATAAGACCCCGAACCGGTAGGCAATATCATAACTGGGGCTGTAGTCAAGGCTGTCTTGAGCTTTTGAAAGCTCTCCTCACACTCTTCCATCCACTGGAACGGAGCACCCTTCTGGGTCAGTCTGGTCATAGGTGCTGCAATAGATGAAAACCCCTGAACAAATCGACGGCAATAACCCGCCAAGCCAAGAAAACTACGGATATCTGTAGCTGAGGATGCTCTGGGCCAACTCTGCACGACCTTCACTTTCTTTGAATCCACATGAATACCCTCTCTCGAGACCACATGACCCAAAAACGCCACGGAATCCAACCAAAACTCACATTTTGAGAACTTAGCATACAACTTCTGTTCTCTCTAGGTCTGGAGCACTGTCCTCAGGTGCTCCTCATGATCTCCCCGACTCTGGGAATATACCAGGATGTCATCAATAAAAACGATCACGAACGAATAAAGATTGGCCGAAAAACACTGTGCATCAGATGCATGAAGGCTGCTGGGGCATTAGTCAGCCCAAATGACATAACAAGGAACTCGTAATGACCATACCGAGTCCTGAAGGCAGTCTTCGGGATATCTGGCTCCTGAATTTCAACTGATGATAGCCTGAATGCAAGTCAATCTTAGAAAACACACAAGCTCCTTGTAACTAGTCAAACAGTTTATCAATACCAGGCAAAGGATAACGGTTCTTCACTGTCACCTTATTCAACTGGCGATAATCAATACACATATGCATAGAACCATCCTTCTTCACAAATAATACAAGAGCACCCCAAGGCGATATACTGGGCCGAATGAAACCGTTATCAAGTAATTCCTGCAACTGCTCCTTCAACTCAGGAGGAACCATACGGTACGGAGGGATAGAAATGGGCCGAGTGCCCGGCAATAGATCAATGCCAAAATCAATGACTCTATCGGGTGGCATGCCCGGAAGATCAGTTAGAAACACATCAGGGAAATTTCGTACTACTGGGACTGAATCAACAAAAGGAGTATCCATACTGACACCTCTCACATACGCTAAATATGCATCACAACCTTTCTCAACCATATGCTGAGCCTTAAGGAAAGAAATAACTCTACTGGGAGTGTGACCTAAAGCACCCATCCACTCAATACATGGTACACCTGGCATGACCAGTGTCACGGTTTTGGCGTGACAATCAAGAAAAGCATAATGGGGCGAAAACCAGTCCATGCCCAAGATAATATCAAAATTTAACCATGCTGAGTAACAACAAATCGGCTCTGGTCTCAAAACCACCAAGAACAACCAAACAGGACCGATAAATGCTGTCCACAATAAGAGAATCTCCCACAAGAGTAGAAACATAAACCGGGGAACCCAAAGAATCCCGAGGTACACCCAAATACGGAGCAAAATAAGAAGACACATAAGAATAAGTGGAGCCTGGATCGAGTAGGACTGATGTATCTCTGTGACAGACCAAGATAGTACCTGTGATGACAGAATCGGAGGCGACATCCTCAGTACGGGCAGGGAGAGTATAATATCTGGCCTGGCCTCCACCTTGAGGGCGACCTCTACCTCCCCGAACTCCACCTCTGGCTGGCTGGGCCGGTGGAGTAGCAACTGGTGCTGGGACCATAGCATGTGAACTCTGCGGGGCATGCTGTGGCTGAGGAGCCTGCGGAGGTGCAAACTCAATTCAAAGACTCGAAGTCAATCTAAAAGAATTAGGTGTCTTAAAATAAAACCCTAGTTCAAGCAAACCATAAAGCAGAGATGAGAGTGCAGGCAATTGAATCGAAATCATGTTTAGATGTTTCAGAAAAAGAACAGGCTTCTTTAACAACAGACCTCATGAGAAAACATGATAGAAAAGTAACGAGCAATCACAGTAGAAGGATTCAAAGAACATAATGGCAAATACTGATAAGAACAGTAGAAGAAGCATGCTTAAGAAGATCTTTCAGGAGAAATTCAAACAAGGTTCAGTAGAAGAAAAATAGCAAAACCTTAAGAACACAGTAGAAAGAATATAGTAGGCAAAACATAGCAGAAAATAGTAGAAGAAAATACGAGAACATAGTATGGAAAACATGGTAGAAAAACATACAAGCATGGAGCATATAAATCACAGTAAAAAAAGAACATACAAGAATGGAGTATAAAAACTCAGTAGAAGAGTATACAAGGACAGAACACATACAATAACGTGGTAGATAAAAACACAGGAGCACAATTGAGGCAAATACACAAAAGAAAGGGGGAAGAGAAACACTTAAACATTTTTTCAGAAAACCCTAGATCGGAAAGAAAGATTTTTAAAAGTAATTTTCGAAAGAAAAGTTAGGGAAATCATTTAAAAACTCAAAGAGAGCACAGATACCCCACAGATCTAAAGAAATCGGAGAAAACCTCAAAGGGTTAGGGTTTCAGAAGAACCCTAGAAATGAGAAAGGCTTTGAGAGGTCATCGATTTGAGTCGGAGAGGTCGGAATCAGAGTCAAACAACTATAGTACGCCGGAGCAAGGCCGGAGATGACCAGAGAACCTTGAATCGATAGAGGTCTGGGTGAAAACCTTCGAAGTCAGGACTCGAATCTTCAGGTATCAAGCACATAGGAACAATACGAGGTAAGTATAGGACTCCCACAGCCTGAGAAGCCATGGATTCCGGTGGGTTTCACGGTGGAAGATGATAGAAGACGATTAAGGTTCAGAGAAGGTTCGAGAGAGTTTGAGGGGGTGAAGGGATTCAAAGGCGGCTGATAGATGAGAGTGATTTAGGGTTGGGGGTTTGCGAAATTAAAAGGAAAAAAGGGATCGTGGCCGTTGATCATTTTGATCAACGACCTGGATTTATTGGGGAGCCGGGCAGGTTGGATTAAATCGGGTCATGGGCGGGTAGTTTAGGAATTGGGCCGGTCCAATTGAGATTGAAATTGGGTTAATTGGGGTGGTCGTTTGGGCTAAAATTGAAATAAATAGGGCTAGATTTTAAATAGCCACTTTTCCCTTTTTATTTTGTAAAATAGTAAAATGATTTCTGAAAACAAATTAAAGGTACTAAATTTATTAATAATATTTAAATATTAAGTTAAAAAATTGGAATCAAATTTGTAATTATAAACGCAATTACTTCTTAAAATAGGCTAATATTGCAATTATATGCAATTTAGCTTTAAAATACTAAATAAATTTGTAAAAAATGTGCAAAAATTACCTTAGCTATATTTTGGGATAAATATGAGAATAAAATAAATTAATCACCAAAAATAATAATTTGAGGAATAATTATTGGTTTTTGTATAGCTAAAATAGGGCAATAAATTGATTTAAAAATCTTTTATAAATTAGAAAAAAAGACTAATACATTTGGACACACTTATATATGCAAACATATGTTATTTTGAAAGTATTTTGCATATAAAAAATATACAGGGAAAAATTGGGTATCAACAGGGACCGCGGTCGCGCCTACTGGGACGCGGTGGACGACTTGGGAAGTCGTTTTTAGTCTTATTTCGTCCTCCACAGCCTTAAAACATAAAAACTTGCTCTAGAAAGGAAAACTCTTAAAAACCTAACTCCTTAAGGGTCCCTCCACCATCCAAGGTAAATTCTAATAGTGATTCTAAGTTAATTTCAATTTTCCAACATCTTATTAACATCGGTAAACCCTCTGTATCATTAGATATTCGATTGGGACACCATTGTTGAGAGAAGAAACCCTAGAACTTGAATTCAAGAAGATTGAACGTCAAAAAGGTAATATCTTGACCCTCTAATTGATTCTATCATTGAATTAGATAATAGACTCTATTTCATGAGATATGAGTTGATGGGTTTGATAGAAAAGCATGAACGATGATAGGTTTGGGTTGTTGATTGGTTATTATTGGTTATGGGTGTTGATTACCTTATGGGTGATAAAGAATAATGTTGATTATAACCATTTGAGACTTTAGAATTTATCTAGGAGGAAGAGAATGGGTTATTGGGTGTAGAGACACCATTATTAAGGGCTATGAAGCTTTATGCCACCGAGTGTTTGATAAATGCTTAAGTGACAAAAATGTGAGAATTATTGCTAATATGGAATCCCTTTAATTTATATGGATATAGATTAATGTTGAAAGGGTTGGCGAATATTATGCTCAAGAGCAGGAATTTAAGGTATGTGAGGCTAACTCTCTATGTTTGGGAATTTTAATGATTCTCCCTACACTACGTTTCTTTTACGACGTCACCAATTGCCTCAGAAATATAGTTAAGCCCAGTTCCTTGAATAGTTGTAGAACTTCTATTCTCTTGCTTCATAACTCGTTCACCACTTTCATTTTGAACGTTGTGACCTCAGTGTGTATTCAATATAGACTTGGGTTTGATTCCCTCGAGTCTTAGTATAGATTACTCAGTATGCCATTAACAGTTGAAGTTTCAGTGTTGATAATCAGTTCAAGAATACATGTCTCAGTCTAGTCCCATTCGATATTCCAGTATTATGTAACTCAGTGTTATCGAGTATTCCAGTATTATGTAACTCAGTGTGATCCAGTATTCCAGTATCATGTAACTCGGTGTGATTCAGTATTTCATTATCATGTATTGCAGTTTGATTCTCAGTTCCTGAATGTTGAACACATGTATTTGGTCCTGAGGCTGCAGTTTATGCTTTATGCATCTTTGGGCCTGAGGCCGTAGTTTATGATTTATGCATTTTGGACCTGAGGCCACAATTATGTATACGTATACTTGGGCCCGAGGCCGCAGTTGTGCACATATATATATATATATATACATATATATATATATATATATTGGGCCTGAGGCCCCAGTTTATTTATTCAGATGAACAGGTTGTTCATCATTCAGAAGAGGGAGTATTCATATCCTTACTTCGTTTGTTTAGTTCAATTATTAGTTATCAGTTCGATTATCAGTTATCAGTTCGATTATCAGTTATCAGTTCAGTTACAGTTATCAATTCAGTTATCAGCTATATGTTATCATTTCAGTTTCAGTTTCAATAGTTATCATTTCAGTTATCAATTATCAATTCTCAGTTATCAGCTTAGTTTCAGTTTCAGCATTTACAATTCTTTCTTTCAGTTGCTTTACATACCAGTGCAATTCAAATATACTGACGTTCCTTTTTGCTGGGGCTTGCATCTCACGATGCAGGTAATGATTTACAGGTTGATGATTCAGAGCACTAGGATTCTTGTACCAGCTATTTGGTGATCCCCCAGTTCTTTCGGGGCATTATCATTACTACAGTCTTCAGTATTTTCAGACAGTCGGTGTTTTCAGTACGAATTAGAGGCTTCATAGACTAGAGTAACAGTTAGACAGAGTCACAGGCTTTTCATATTAAGCTATGTTGGCTACATATATGTTTCAGACTTGTTTTAGTATTTCCGCACTTTGACTTATATCATCCAGACTTTCAGTATATCAGCATGTGTTAGTTTATCTTCCGCATTCAGTATCTTATGATACCACATGTTGATTCAGCCAGCTAGTTGGTTCGCTCGGTCTCATGTAGTCAGGCACCGAGTGTCATGTTACGTCCAGGCTTGGGTTCGGGGCGTGACAAAGCTTGGTATCATAGCCCTAGGTTCAAGTTTCCTAGGGAGTCTATGAAGCCGTGTCTAGTGGAGTTTCCTTTATATGTGTGTGCCGGCCACTCATATAAACGGTTAACTACCAAGACATCCAGGATTGTCTCATTTCTTTCTACTCTAGATCGTGCCATGGAGCTTAGAGCAATAGTTAACCTTCTCTTCCTAGCGACTTCCAAACATATTGGATGCCCAAGCAACGCGTAGGAGAAACCTAAGGTCCTAGAGAGGATAATTGCTCGTTGGGGTATAATTATGGAGTACATATTAGTAAATATGAGACTTGAGAGGATGTTAAAAGTGGGATGCAATGGATAGTAGTACAGATTAGAGCATAACCTTATCAGAAAGTACAAAAGCAGTTATCATGTCGTATGGTTATCAGTATACCTTAGTTACCAGTTATACAGTCTTTCAGTTAGCAAGTTTATGGTTATTCAGTACGCCAGTATTCAGTTATATGTTTACCAAATATCTCATTTTTAGTGTATCAAAATTTCTAGTAACTTGTGAGTATATAGTGATGCATATGGGTTCTCAAAGAAAATATAAGTAACAGTGATCATAGTGAAATCTTTGCATATTTTAAGTCTAGATTAAGACCAAGACTCACCGGAGGGCGCAGGAAGTGATTTATCAAATGATGGTATACTTTGAAAGATAAGTTTAGGCATGGTAGTGTATACGTATGTGTTTTACCTCCTAGAACAACATCATTTAATTTTTGGAAATGGAGCCACAAGTTTGATAATGATAGTTCAGATGTCAGACCCTAACATTGATCACTATAGTTTGGACAGAAAAGAGCCTAAGGGTAAAATACCTAGGAGTCAAAAAGGATTGTTATTATTAGAAATGTATTTTTTGTAGAACTCATGCAAATGACTAGAAGATTTGATGTATGCAATGAGAACCAAGAGCAGCCAATAGTGAATTTCAGGGAACAATTATAAGTTTTTCATATTTATTCAAAGCAGAACTAGAAGTACCGCGTTAGTAAGTTACTATAAGAAGCAGCTATTGATGTAAGATAAAAGATAAGACAGTTCCCCCTTAGGTTATGTGACTAAATGATTACCTGGGATGTTTATAGTATGATATGATTTAGTATTGTATAGAAAGTTTGGGGTTAGATATCCCAATTTCATTTAAGGCAGATGAATTCCCTAAGTGTGATCCATGCACATAGTTAGAAGAAAAAATAGGGATAGTATGCGACCTTAGAACAGGGTCGGATGGTGAGGTAAGTTAGAATAACCTTATGCTTCACTTTAGTTATTCAAAGCAGAGCAAGAAAACATGATGGTAGTAGGTGGTTAGTAAAAGAATAGTAAGTAAGTTTTGAGTTGATACAGTGAATTAGCACTTTCAGCAGAGCTAGTAGAGGTACAATTTGATTCACTTAGCCAGGTTAACTCTAGTGAGTGGATGACAGTTTGAAATACCGAACGTGTGTTAGAACCCGAAGAGTTTAAGTTAAACCCGAAGTATAGCGACAGTGAAAAAAAAGCTAGCAGTAAGAGCACAAACTATAGAAGAATAGCCTTTAGGAATTATCGTAATGTGGTTTCTCCAGGATTGACAATGTGAGCAGAGTTAATTTATTAAGATTGTGTATGATAGTTTTGAATACATTAGCTTCTGTTAAGTGAATAATTTAGTTTTCCTAGTAAGAAAGATTTCTCGGAAGTAAGTTGGAAGATGAGTCGTCATTGATGTAGAGTGGAAAGAATTGCAGAAAACAAGGAAGTTATTTGTATCCCAGCAAAAAGAGAAGGATCCACAAGTATAAGACCTTTGGTCTAAGGGGTGATGTGAAAATTTTCAGTAAGTCCAGTTAGAGATCTAAAACTCGAATAGTAGCATGGGATATGAAAAAGAAAATCAATTCGGTAATGAGGGAAAAATGTATTATTACCAGAAGGATTATGTCTAGCATGTGTAAGTAATACGAAGTGAGTAGAATGATCATCGAACTTAATTATAGATGATAAAGTGATCACAGAAAAACTGTAAGATCATGCCTATTTATGTGTTATGAGGGTAATGCCATTGCACGGGACTCTAAAGCTTAGAGTGCAAGCCAAAGACTCAACTCACAACAATTCTATAAGTGTTTTTAGGAAGTTCTTAAGAAGATATAGTGTGGGAAATATAACTCATGATGGAGGTAGATAAGAGAACTCTGGTGAAAGAAGTTCACCGCTTAGCAAAGATAGGAGTTCGGCTTCGGACTTCGAAGATGACGGAGTTGTGGTCTAGAACAGGACTTGTTCCCCATTAGTAGCTGAAGAGAAGGAGAAATAATTTGATGATCCCTACGTGTTGCATTTGAAAGAGGAGATTAACAAGTATAAAATGATGGCTTTTGAATAAGAGGGAGATGATAGTAGTTTGAGGTACCACGACAAATTGTGTGTTCCAGACATAGATGGACTTAAAGAGGGAAGATCATGCTAGAAGCCCAGAATTTTAGGTATTCTATTTACTCAGGTACCACAAATATGTATCATGGTCTTAAGGAGGTTTATTGGTGGACCAACATGAAAAAGAACGTCGCAGAATTTGTGGCACAAGTTTTTCATCCTCAGAAAGATAGCCAGTTAGAGCGCATTATTCAAACACTTGAGGATATGTCCTTGATGTTAAAAGTAATTGGGATGATCACATGCCTATTATTGAGTTGCTAATAATAACACCTACCGTTCTAGTATCAGGATGGCACCGTGCGAGATATGGGCATAGGTGTTGATCGCCAATTGGTTGGTTCAAAGTTGGGACCAAATTTGGTCTATCAGACTATGGAGAAAATCTAGTTGATTCAAGAGCGTATGAAGACGGCTCAGAGCCACCAAAAGCCCTATTCCGACATGCGACATAGTGACCTAGTGTTTCAAGTTGATGATTGGGTGTTTCTGAAAGTTTCGGTTATGAAAAGCGTTATGAGATTTGGGAAGAAGGGGAAGCATATTCCCTGCTATATTGGGCCATATAGAATCTTGCAAAGGATCGGTCAATTAGCTTATGAGTTGGAGTTGCCACCATAGTTAGTGGTGGTACAACCAGTATTTCACGTGTCGTGTTATAACTTTCATGTTTCCAGCACTCAAATACTCATGTCAGTTCAGTACTCAGATACTCATGTCAGTTCAGTATTCAGATACTCATGTCAGTTCAGTACTCAAATACTCATGTCAGTTCGGTACTCAGATACTCATGCCAGCTCAGTACTTAGATACTCATGTCAGTTCAATCCTTAGATATTCAAGTCAGTTCAATACTCAACTACTCATGTCAGTCCAATACTTATATATTCATGCCAGCTTAGCACTCTGATATTGATGTTAGTTCAATTCTCAAATATTCGTGCCAGTACAATACTCGAATATCCATGTTAGTTCTGTATTCATGTATCCATGGCAGACCAATATTCAGTCAATGCAGCAGTCATTAAGTTCAGTAATCATGTATTCATTCAGTTTAGTACGCAAGTGTTAATAAAAGTTCATTTTTGCACCAAACCCGTTTAAGGTTCGGAGTTAGCGGAGGTTACAGTCAGGACAATCATTCGGGGACGAATGATCCCAAGGGGGAGATAATGTAACATCCACCACATTTGGATTAGGTATGAATGAGTTAAAGGAGTCATAAGGTTATATTTTGGACATATGAAGTCCTATCGGGATGATTATGAGTGAAAATAGTTGTTTCAAAACCAAGATGAGAAGTGAGGTGTATAAGATTTGACAAAATCGACTAAGTTTGCAGAAGGTCTATCTTCCAGCAGGGTTTAGCGAAAATGTATAAATTTTTTGAGAAAATTCGAAGCATGAAAGTTGTAGGCCAATGAAATAGCTTTCCAACGATATATTGTGAAGCCCAAACGGAGCTTTGTACAAAAAGTTATACCCGTTTTACAAAATGGTGTATAACCACCATTCCTGCCGCGTTTTTACCGCGACCGCGGTGGTGAGGCAGTGTCTCAGCGATTTACTGCGGTCGGGACCGTTGCCGCGCCTACTGGGACGCGGTGGACGACTTGGGAAGTCATTTTTAGCCTTATTTCGTCCCCCACAACCCTAAAACATAAAAACTTGCTCTAGAAAAGAAAACTCTCAAAAATCTAACTCCTTAAGGGTCCCTCCACCATCCAAGGTAAGTTCTAATGGTGATTTGAAGTTAATTTCAATTTTCCAACATCTAATTAACATCGGTAAACCCTCTATATCATTAGATATTTGATTGGGACACCAATGTTGAGAGAAGAAACCCTAGAACTTGAATTCAAGAAGATTGAACGTCAAAAAGGTAATATCTTGACCCTCTAATTGATTTTATCATTGAATTAGATTATAGACTCTATTTCATGAGATATGAGTTGATGGGTTTGATAGAAAAGCATGAACGGTGATAGTTTGGGTTGTTGATTGGTTATTATTGGTTATAGGTGTTGATTACCTTATGGGTGATAAAGAATAATGTTGATTATAACCATTTGAGACTTTAGAATTTATCTAGGAGCAAGAGAATGGGTTATTGGGTGTAGAGAAACCATTAATAAGGGCTATGAAGCTTTATGCCACCGAGTGTTTGATAAAATGCTTAAGTGACCAAAACGTGAGAATTATTGCTAATATGGAATCCCTTTGATTTGTATGGATATAGATTAAAGTTGAAAGGGTTGGCGAATATTATGCTTAAGAGCATGAAGTTAAGGTATGTGAGGCTAACTCTCTATGTTTGAGAATTTTAATAATTCTCCCTACACTACATTTCTTTTACGTCGTCACCAATTGCCTCAGAAACATAGTTAAGCCTAGTTCCTTGAATAGTTGTAGAACTTCTATTCTCTAGCTTCATAACTCGTTCACCACTTTCATTCTGAATATTGTGAGCTCAGTGCGTATTCAATATAGACTTGGGTTTGATGCCCCCGAGTCTTAGTATAGATTACTTAGTATGCCATAAGCAGTTGAAGTTTCAGTGTCATAATCAGTTCAAGAATACATGTCTCAGTCTAGTCCCATTCAGTATTCCAATAATATGTAACTCAGTGTTATCCAGTATTCTAGTATTATGTAACTCAGTGTGATCCAGTATTCCAGTATCAGTGTCGATACCCCTTTTTTCTCGCGAAATCGGGTTTATGACATTTGGGCGGACAACTCTTTTCCTTTTGGGAATTGGGTTTTGAGATTTAGAAGAGTCGCCGCCTAATGATTAAGTGCATTAGGACACTAAGAAATTAAAAGAGAAGAAGAACCAGAGAATGGGTAAGGGCTTGAAATTATCTCGGGGGGAAGGTGTTGGGCACCCCCCAAGATCCACTAGTGAGGTTCCCGGCCATGCTACAATTGTGACTATAAATATAAACAACAAATAAACATACAAGGCAATTTCACATAACGATTACAAGTAGGGGAATGTATAAAAGTTAAATAACGAGCTGAAGTTTAGGCGATTTCATAATTTGTTTAAAGAATATACAAGTGCAGAAAATGGGGGTCAAATAACTGATGTGAATAATCAAACAAAGAGATGAAATGGGCGGAAATTTGGAAGAGGAAACAATGCTAGAAATTTAAAGAGGTTTTAAATGATTAGAGCGAAATACAAGGTTTAAAAGAGCTGGAAACTGACACTTAAAAGAAAATTTAAAAAAAACGTAAGCACATAAAGAGGGAGGGGGTCCTGGGCTTATAAATAACATGGATCACCCACGCAACACCCGGTAACCAATTATGCGCGTGGTGTTATCGCGTGATCATCATATCCATGTCTACCCTTTCCCACCCCGTTAAGGTACTAAAGCGCGGAATAGTCTCATTACATATTGCATGCTACTACCCGCCCCAATCCTATCAGTCCTAGAGGCAGTTGGGACTACTATTCCTAAAGGGAAGGGATATTGGCTTTTGAAGTTTAAAAGGCCAAAATCTAGTGCAACAAACAAAACACATAAGAGCAATTAAGGGGAAAACACATAGCAGTTATGGCTCAAAGAGGCCTCCTCAATCAAAACAGAAATTGTTTAGCATGACTTGCAAGTACTGGTTAGGTCTTTAATTAAACTTAAATGAAAAGGGGGGGGGGATGGCTGATTTATTACATATTTTCAGGTAGAAAGTCCAAATTAGGCATGCCTGCTGGTTGTAATTATTATAGACTGGTATAATTAATTGATTACCTAATAGTTTGCCTAGGTGAGACCTATAGGCATGATGTCTAACAAGGTGATACATACTGATTTTAAGGAAGGATTGCTGATTTAGAGATGAACCAATTCCGCAGATGTTAACAATATTATTACTGATTTTAGACTTGCAGATGAATCAGATTTAAACGACTGCTCCTATAGGCATGAATTCTAGCGTTACTGATTTTAAAATGGTTATGCAAGTGTAGGAATCCTATGAGCATGGTATCTAGGATGCAATTGCTTATTCCTTAGCCTATGGATTGTTTTGCCTAATGCCATATGCATGTGCAGAAATGCAGATACTTATAGGCATGGCTTCTATATGTTGAAATACAGAATCTTATAGGCATGACTTCTATATGCTGAAATGAAATAAAATATAGGTAGGATCTCTATATGCAGTATTGAAATAAACTATAGGCAGGATATCTATATGGAAAAAATCTATAGGCAGGATCTCTATATGCGGAAACATAAACGAAAGTGTTGTGGTTGCGAAAATAAAGACCTAAAACATGATATCTACCCCATATGCATAACATGAGAGACCTTCCCCCATTGTTTACTCTACACCCCATAAGTATTACAAAATTATTACAACTTGAATGAATCTAGAAAAGTAAATAAAAATTACATAAGAGATTAAAATTCCATCCAAGGAGAGTCTAATTCAGACTCCTAGTCTGAAACATGAAATAAACCAACTTCCAAAGATCAGATTTCCAAAGGCTTTCTCATTGGGGTGCGTCAGAGTTCCAAGGAGCTTCATGAACTCCAGGCAGTGCTTACACCCAATTACATTTGCAGGATCAGATTATGGTGCAGTGTGGAATGGCCAGCCCTCAAATGTCCAAGTTCAGAAGGAACTCAAGGTCCCTAAGGCAAGGCTCATAGGAGGGGGGCAGAACTTAGAGTCTAAGAATAAGTGTAAGTGCAATAGAGGGGGAATCAGTGAAGGCCATAACAAACTAGTGGTCATGCCCAACAACTAGGATACTGGCACATCCCTGACCAGCCTGTCAGCTTAAATTGGAGAGTTAGGACCTATTGAAGGTCAGGTTCAGACCTGGGCAGCAATTTGGATACTGTCAGGCCATGAACTTTAACTCAGCACACAAAAGGGAATTGGGGGTATGGGGGATTCTTAACAGACAATGAACATAAAAAAGAGTAACATGTTTAATATAGAATATGAACAGAAAAGTAGACAGGAATAGGACAATTGTAAAGTAAACACATAGTGAAGGAACTGAAATCAAATGGAGACATACCAATTTCAGGGAAAACAGGTAAGTAAAACAGCAGTCTTGAAAATCCAAGTTGCAAGCAAAGCAGTACAAAAGTCTCAGCAGAGAGTAGAGAGTTTGCAAGAATATTGTGACTGAAAGTGGGTGTGTGAGAGTATGAGCATTGAACTTTTGGGATTTAGAAGTTCAAAGTTCTAGAGTTGTAAAGTTTTTTTCAGAGCTTAAAGCTTGTTTCAATGCAGAAGGGTCGAGCCCCTTTTATAATGCAGCAAATAAGCAAGAAAAAAGGTAAGAAAATAACATTGTAATCAGTCTCCCTTTAGTTAAGGGTTCTGATTTCAAACAGGTAAAAACAATTATGGAAAGGGATTTTGAAAAAATATTTTCCCAGTAGTATAATAAAGGGTAAGTACATAGAAGCTATTTAAGGCAACAAACTAGTGGTACACGGTTTGTAAAAAAAAAGGGAATCAACCAGTAAAAATTAAAATTTCAGACTTTTACTTGAATGAATCAAGTCAGAAAAAGGGGTAAAGAAAGGTTCAATTAGGGAAAACCAGTAACAATCAAGTGAACACAATTAAAGGAATTCGGGATCATTCAGTAGTTGGCAAAGCCTTTTTTGAAACAAGAGTTCTCATATATAAACACACAAATATGTAAATCAAGGAGAGACTGTTAAGTTATTTAAAAGAGAATTTAACCAAAGAAAAATTCAGAATCATAAGCAAGGAGATGCAGGTTCAATCTGCAGACTCATAATGAGTCTGAGAGTCCAGGGTCCCAATGTGGAACCCTGACTCGAACACAAAAATCAAAGTCGTCAAAGGACACCCACAAATCCTAGGCTTCACAATTGAATCAGACATGGAAAGCAAACCATTTTTTCATAGTCTCAAAAAAAAAAACAGATATGATAGCATGCTTCAACGACAAAGGAAGAAAAATCATGAAGAACATATTTGAGAAAACTCAGAGCCTAAATGAGTTCAGAAGAAGGAAATAATACAAACTTGAACACAAGTAGATGAAGCATGCAAGAACATGAATAGAGTCCAAAAAATCAAACGGTAGGCACACATAGCAGAAGAGTAGTGAAAACATAGCAGAGATTAACAGGAGTAGAAAAGAAGAGGTAAAAGACAATATATGCATAAAATAAAAAAGAAATCATACGAGCAGGGTATAAACAAACACACATAAAGCAAAAAAGAAAAAGAATCAGAAAGATTTTTTTCCAAAAATCCTTTTAGAAACCCTAAAATCGGAGAGAAACGATTTAGACAAAAGCTTTTGGGGAAAACACTCTAGATGGCAAGAAAAGCATAGACACAGTATAGATCTAAACAAATAATAGTGAAAGAACCTCGAATGGCTTAGGGTTTCGGAGAAACCCTAGAAATGAGAAAGGCTTGGAGATAGGTCCGATCTCGAATGTGCCGGAGCACGGACGGAGAAGCCATGGAATCAAAGATCGGAGAATATCGGAGGGAGAACCATCGAAGTCAGCCTTCCAGACCTTGAACACTCATGGTATAATGGTGGAGAGGGTGGGTAGAGACCATCCATGGCCTGGGAAGCCATGGATTCCGGTGAAAATCTGGTGAAGGAAGGTGGGAGGAGGCTAGGGTTTCGGAGAGTTGTTGAGAGGATTTGAGAGTGTTTTGGGATTTCAGGGCAGCGGGTCCGGTGAGAATGAGGGGGATTAGGGTAGGTTGTTAGGTTTAATTATGGAAGGGTGAGTTTTGGCCGTTGATCTTGAGTGATCAACGGTCCAGATTTAGACGGGTAGGTAGGGAACGGGTTGGGTCGCTTGGAATTGGGTTGTGGGTCGGGTTCGGACTGAAATTGGGCTGATTAATTGGGTGGAACTGGGTCAATTTAGGTGCCAAAATTGAAATGAAATAGGGCTATAATTGAAAAAGAAATGGGGCTAGATATTAAATAGTCAATTTTCCCTTTTTTATTTATAAAAAATAGTAAAGCTGATTTTAAAAGTAAATTAAAAATAATAAAAAAATTAATAGTGTATAAATATTAATTTAAAAATACTGGACCCAATTTTATAATTATAAAATGCTATTAATCTTAAAGTAGGCTACAATTGCAATTACATGCAATTTAGTCTACTAAATACCAAATACATTTGTAAAAAATATACAAAATATTACCTTAATTATATTTTGGTGTAAATATGAGAATAAAATAAGTTATTCACAAAAAGGATAGTTTTGGGGAATAATTACTGATTTTTTTAGTGCTAAAATGGACAATAAATTGATTTTAAAATCTTTAAAAATTAGGGAAAAATACCAAAACTCTTGGGCATGCTTATATATGTATGTAAATGCTATTTTGAAAGTATTTTGTATCTAAAAATACCTAGGGAAAAATTGGGTATCAACAGCTGCCCCTCTTTACCCGGGAAGGATGAAAGAGTTGTCGGGTAAAGATATGATGGCCAATTTTGACCGAACGAAACGATTTGAAGAATTTTGACCGAGCTCTAGTTCCTGAGCTGCCTACATATCCCTAGTCTTACAGGAATCAGGCCATATGTAGTTCGGGATCCGAAGGCGGAATATGCCGATGGAGATTTTCGAAAAGCGGACGCGGTGTTCAGGTTGAGAAGGATGGTCAGAGTCTGATAGCTTGCGGGAACTGGAGCGGGATCGCTCCTGCTGAGACGGTCGTTGCTAGCCGGTTTACCTGCAAATGAGCAATGCGAATATATATTTTGCATAAACTTAAACATGATGCAAGTTTCCGTTGGACCATGAATGTTGTCTTTAGACGGTTAGGATGACGTCCTCGGACCATGGTGTCCTGGGCCATGAAACATATAATAAAGGATTCGCAGGCTATGAAATGATGTTCTCAGGCTATGAGAATGATGCCTCCAAAGTATGATGCCTTTGAATAATGATATGCAAAAGACAAAATGGGGTCCTCAAGCCATGGCATGGCATTCTCGGGCTATGAAAATGGTGCCTCCGAACAATGATGCCTTTGGATAATTTGGCGATCTTTCAGCCCATGAAAATGCAGGATTTGGCGATCTTTCAGCCGATGCAAGACTTAAATGAAGTGGCGATATTTCAGCCGATGCAAGATTTAAATGAAGGTGGCGATCTTTCAGCGGATGTAAAGCGTAAATATGAATGGCGATCTTTCAGCCGATGCAAGACATAAATAGAAATGGCGATATTTTAGCCGATGCAAGACTTAAATGAAGTGGCAATATTTCAGCCGATGCAAGATTTAAATGAAAGTGGCGATCTTTCAGCCGATGTAAAGCGTAAATATGAATGGCGATCTTTCAGCCGATGCAAGACATAAATAGAAATAGCGATATTTCAGCCGATGCAAGATTTAAATAGAGGTGGCGATATTTCAGCCATGCAAATGGAGGTAGAGCTTAACCTCGGAAGGCATAATGGTAGCCTTATGCAATGCAGAAAATGCAGATGGAGGTAGAGCTTAACCTCAGAAGGCAGAATAATAGCCTTATGCAATGCAGAAAATGCAGATGGAGACAGAGCTTAGTCTCGGAAGGCAGAACGCAGAAAATGCGGATGGAGGTAGAGCTTAACCTCGGAAGGCAGAATAGTAACCTTATGCAATGCAGAAAATGCAGATGGAGACAGAGCTTAGTCTCGGAAGGTAGAATGGTAGCCTTATGCAAATGCAGAAAATACAGATGGAGACAGAGCTTAGTCTCGGAAGGTAGAATAATAGCCTTATGCAATGCAGAAAATGCAGATGGAGACAGAGCTTAGTCTCGGAAGGCAGAATAATAGCCTTATGCAACGCAGAAAATGCGGATGGAGGTAGAGCTTAACCTCGGAAGGCAGAATAGTAGCCTTATGCAAATGTAGAAAATGCAGACGGAGGTAGAGCTTAACCTCGGAAGGCAGAATAGTAGCCTTATGCAAATGCAGAAAATGCAGATGGAGGTAGAGCTTAACCTCGGAAGGCAGAATAGTATCCTTATGCAATGCAGAAAATGCAGATGGAGGTAGAATTTTTTAGCTGATGGCTTGACAGCTGATAGCTGATTGCGATATTGTGGCTGCTGGGGATATCATGTACGGATAGCAATTGTGAGTGGGTGTGATGGTTCCGAAGGTTGCATTCCTGAAAAGTATGAGTGCATAAATATACTTTGCGATTTGCGACTTGGGTGCCTGTATGCAAAGAAAAATCATGAGTTTTGTAGAGGGGGGAAGGTTAGTTCGTATTCCCCGTGGACTTCGCTCGTCCTGCTTAGATCTATTTTTGGTGATGCTGTGTATCATTGGGGTAGCATCGCTAAACAAAGCAATTTGATAATAGCTATGCATGATTTAGTAAAGTATACCATAAATGTATAATTGAGAAATATTTTTTCTTTAGATGAACCGACGACTGTGATGCGGTCCAAGACGTTGTAACTTTCTCGCTCCGAAATTTTGAGGGTCCTCCTCAAAATTCTGCCCCAGTTTACTGGGTTGCTGCTTCTGACGACTGCTTGTGGTAAATGGCTGAAATCAACTTCGGAATTTTGAGGGTCCTCCTCAAAATTCTGCCCCAGTTTCCAATATCGGGGGAAATGATGATTTTATTGAACTGTGACCGAACCTATTAGGCTGCCTATGTATCCCCTCTTAAACGGGAATCAGGTCAGGCGTAGTTCAAATTACATCATATAAGGAAGTCATAAATGTTACACATAGTATCGCTTTACTGCATCCGAATTTATCGGCTTTGGCCAAACTTCTCCGTCCATTTCTGCGAATATGAGGGCTCCTCCTGTTAGAACCCGATGAACCATGTATGGACCCTGCCAGTTAGGAGAGAATTTCCCTTTGGCTCCATCTTGATGTGGAAAGATTTTCTTCAATACCAGTTGTCCTGGTGTGAATTGTCTTGGCTTGACTCTTTTGTTGAAGGCTTGGGACATTCTGTTCTGATAAAGTTGACCATGACAAACTGCGTTCATTCTTTTTCCATCTATGAGGGCTAACTGCTCGTAGCGACTCTTTACCCATTCTGCGTCGTCGAGTTCTGCTTCCTGTATGATTCTCAACGATGGAATTTCTACCTCAGCGGGAATGACTGCTTCTGTACCATAAATCAGCATATAGGGAGTTGCCCAGGTTGATGTGCGAACTGTGGTGCGGTAACCCAATAAAGCAAATGATAGCTTCTCGTGCCACTGCTTATGTTTTTCTATCATTTTCCTTAGTATCTTCTTGATATTCTTATTGGCAGCTTCTACGGCTCCATTCATCTGAGGTCTGTAAGCTGTAGAATTCTTGTGTTTGATCCTGAAAGTTTCACGCATGGCCTTCATCAAGTCACTGTTGAGATTGGAGCCATTATCAGTAATGATCGACTCTGGAATCCCGAACTGACAAACAATGCGGTCGCGGACAAACTCTGCCACGACTTTCTCAGTCACTGCCTTGTGAGAGGCTGCTTCAACCCATTTGGTGAAATAATCAATTGCCACTAGAATGAACCTGTGCCCGTTTGATGCGGCAGGCTCGATATGTCCGATGACATCCATTCCCCAAGCGGCGAATGGCCATGGCGAGCTTGTTGCAGTAAGCTCGTTTGGAGGCACCTTTATCATGTCTGCATGTATCTGACAGCGATAGCACTTTCGGACATACTGGATGCAGTTCCATAGTCATCCAAATATAACCTGCCCAGAGTATCTTCTTAGCTAAGACAAAACCGTTCATATGTGGACCGCAGGTCCCAGCATGGATTTCTTCTAACAGTTTAGATGCTTCCTTTGCGTCGACACACCTTAGCAATCCCAAATCAGGAGTCCTCCTATACAGGATTCCTCCGCTGTGAAAGAAATTGTTAGATAATCTCCGGAGTGTGCGCTTCTGAGTGGGATTTGCAAGCTCTGGATATTCTCCTTTGGTTAAATATTCCTTGATGTCGTGGAACCAAGGCTTTCCATCTGCTTCCTCCTCGACATGAGCACAGTAAGCTGGCTGATTATGAATCTTTACTGGAATAGGGTCTATGAAGTTCTTATCTGGATGTTGGATCATAGATGATAGGGTTGCCAACGCGTCGGCAAACTCATTCTGGACTCTGGGAACACGCCGGAATTCTGTCTTTGTGAATCTCTTCCTCAACTCCTGTACATGATGCAAATACGGGAGTATCTTGGAATTCTTAGTTGCCCATTCTTCTCGGACCTGATGTATGAGCAGGTCTGAATCCCCGATTACTAGCAACTCTTGGATATTCATGTCAATGGCTATTTTGAGCCCTAAGATGCAGGCTTCGTACTCGGCCATGTTGTTGGTGCACGGGAACCTGAGCTTGGCGGATACCGAATAATGCTGACCGGTTTCAGATACTAGGACTGCCCCTATGCCAACTCCTTTAAAATTTGCTGCTCCATCGAAAAACATCCTCCAACCATCATAGGATTCTGCAATGTCTTCTCCAACAAATGATACCTCTTCATCAGGAAAATACGTCTTTAGGGGTTCGTATTCTCCGTCCACGGGATTCTCGGCAAGATGGTCTGCTAGTGCCTGTCCTTTGATTGCTTTCTGAGTCACGTAAACAATGTCGAATTCACTTAGCAGGATTTGCCACTTGGCTAGCTTGCCGGTGGGCATGGGCTTCTGAAAGATGTACTTCAGCGGATCCATTCTTGATATGAGATACGTGGTGTAAGCACAGAAATAGTGCCTCAACTTCTGAGCTACCCAAGTCAGAGCACAACAAGTGCGTTCCAACAGAGAATACCGGGCCTCGTACGGGGTGAACTTCTTGCTGAGATAGTAGATGGCCTGTTCCTTCCTCCCTGTTTCGTCATATTGCCCAAGAACGTAACCGAACGCTCCATCCAACACTGCAAGGTAGAGTAGTAGGGGTCTACCTGGTTCAGGTGGAACCAGAACTGGTGGTGTTGACAGGTACTCCTTGATTCTATCAAAGACTTTCTGGCAGTCGTCAGTCCATTTGGTAGCGGCGTTCTTCTTCAACATCTTAAAGATCGGCTCATAAATGACAGTGGACTGAGCTATGAACCGGCTGATGTAGTTAAGTCTCCCCAAGAAACTCATAACCTCTTTCTTGTTCTTTGGTGGTGGCAATTCCTGGATGGCTTTGACCTTTGACGGATCCATTCTATTCCTCGGTGACTCACAATAAACTCGAGTAGTTTTCCGGCAGGAACCCCGAATGCACATTTGGTGGGATTCAGTTTCAGGTTGTACCTTCTCAGTCTGTTGAAGAACTTCCTCAAATCTTCCATGTGGTCAGTGGCTTTCTTGGATTTGATGATGACATCATTTACATATACTTCGATCTCCTTGTGTATCATGTCATGAAAAATAGTAGTCATGGCCCTCATATAGGTGGCCCCTGCATTCTTTAACCAAACGGCATCATCTTGTAGCAATACATCCCCCATGGCGTAATGAAGGCTGTTTTCTCAGCATCTTCCTCATCCATCCATATCTGATGGTACCCGGCAAAACAATCAACGAATGACTGCAGCTCATGCTTGGCGCAGTTGTCAATCAAGATGTGTATATTTGGCAAGGGGAAGTCGTCTTTGGGACTGGCCCAGTTGAGGTCCCGGTAGTCGACACAGACTCTAACCTTCCCGTCCTTCTTCGGTACTAGCACGATGTTGGCTAACCATGTTGGATACTCTCCTACCCTGAGAACCTTGGCTTTGACTTGCTTGGTGATTTCTTCCTTGATTTTTAAACTCATGTCAGGCTTGAACTTCCTGAGCTTCTGCTTCACTGGCGGACATGCAGGATCGGTTGGCAGTTTGTGAGCCACGATAGATGTACTGAGACCCATCATATCATCATACGACCAGGCGAATATGTCCTCATACTCCTTTAGGAATTCCGTGTACTCCTCCTTTTCTGATGGTGACAAATGAACACTGATTTTCTGCATCTCCCGAATTAACAACCTCAGTCTCGTCCAAGTTAGACTTAGGTCTATTCTCGAAATCCTCAACCTCTTTGACAACCTCTTCTGGTATATCATCTTCTTCCGAGTCTATATCCGTTTGTTGCGTTATCTCGTTGCATGTCACAATCGTCGGTTCATCAAGATAAGTAATAGTAATGCTGTTTAAGTAAAGTAATGAGAGGAAATAATAAGAGAGAGATTTGTAAGAAAAATGAAATACTTTAATAAATTCCATAAGTGTTTTGAACATTGGAGCTCTTTCTTGTGAAAAATAAAATGCGAAAGGAAAATAAACTAGTAAAGCAAAATAATGCGTGGTGCTTTGTTCAGCCTTGCTACCCCGAGGCACGCTGGGCTCTGGTGGTTCTGACAGTCCAATTGTTGAGGCGTGCTCCTCTGCTTACAGCCTGTATAGAAGGGCATTCCTCCCCCTCCTCCTCAAAAATGACATAACAGTCCATATCATCATCTTCTAAGAACAAATTCCTCATTGCTGCTAATGCTTCCTCTTCTTCTGACCCATAGATGACTTTCGCTGGTTGAAAAGTCTGTTCTGGACGGGGTATCGGCTGCTCCAATGGATAGTAAGGGCCGCGCCAGGGTGGCGACCAATCCTTGAATTCTTCCCAGGTATACTCATATCCCAATCCGAAGGAGGTGCCATGCTTCTTGAGCTTGATGGGCTTAGCGATTCCTTGGACATTCTTGCCAAGTCCTTTGCCAGGTTCATACCCGTACCAGTTCAATATGCTNCGATGCAAGATTAATAGAGTGGTGATATTCAGCTATGCAGATGGAGGTAAATATGAATGGCGATCTTTCAGCCGATGCAAAGTGTAAATATAAATGGCGATCTTTAAGCCGATGCAAGACTTAAATAAGATGGCGATATTTCAGCCGATGTACAGTGTAAATATAAATGGCGATCTTTCAGCCGATGCAGGACTTAAATAAGAGGGTGTTTGGCTAAGCTTATAAGCTAGTCAAACTAGCTTATAAGCACTTTTTGGCTTATCTACGCGTTTGGTAAATTTAAAAGTGCTTATAAGCCAAAATAAGCTAAAAGCCATAAGTTGGTCTCCTCCAACTTATCAAATTTCAGCTTATAAGCACTTTAAGTTTGACCAAAATATTTACTATTCTATCCCTAAAATACTTCTTTTTAAAACAAAACTCTTCGTATACCTAGTTCTTTAGCTGCATATTATTAATTTCAGCACTTTTATCCAAACACGTAACTGCTTATTTTTTAAATGAGCTTCAGCACTTAAAAGTATTTTTCAGCACCTAATACTTATCAGCTACTCTAAATCAGTTAAGCCAAACGGGCTCTAAAATGGCGATATTTCAGCCGATGCAAATGGAGACAGAGCTTGGTCTCGGAAGGCAGAATAGTAGCCTTATGCAATGCAAGAAATGCAAATGGAGGTAGAGCTTAACCTCGGAAGGCAGAATAGTAGCCTTATGCAATTATGGAGACAGATCTTAGTCTCGGAAGGCAGAATAGTAGCCTTAGGCAATGCAAGAAATGCAAATGGAGGTAGAGCTTAACCTCGGAAGGCAGAATAGTAGCCTTATGCAATTATGGAGACAGAGCTTAGTCTCGGAAGGCAGAATAGTAGCCTTATGCAATGCAAGAAATGCAAATGGAGATAGAGCTTAACCTTGGAAGGCAGAATAGTAGCCTTATGCAATTATGGAAACAGAGCTTAGTCTCGGAAGGCAGAATAGTAGCCTTATGCAGTGCAAGAAATATAAATGGAGGTAGAGCTTAACCTCAGAAGGCAGAATAGTAGCCTTATGCAATGCAAGAAATGCAAATGGAGGTACAGCTTAACCTCGGAAGGCAGAATAGTAGCCTTATGCAGAAGATGAGAGACAAATAGTAGTAAAAGATTCTTAGCTGATAACGGATAGCTGGTTGTTGATTGCGATATTGTGGCTGCTAGGGATATCGTGTATGGATAGTGGTTGTGAAGTGATAATTTCGAGAGTTGTATTCCTGAAAGTACGAGTGTATAAATGGATTTTATGATTTGTGACTTGGGTGCCTGCATCCAAAGAAAAATCGTGAGTTTTGTAAAGGGGAAAGGTTAGTTCGTATTCCCCGTGGACTTTGCTTGTCCTGCTTGGCTCTGTTTTCGGTGATGCTGTGTATCATTGGGGTAGCGTCGCTAAACAAAGCAATTTGATAATAGCTATGCATGATTTTGTAAAGTATAACATAAATGTATAATTGAGAAATAATTTTTCTTTAGATGAACCGATGATTGCGACGCGGTCCAAGACGTTGCAACCTTTCTTGCTCTGGAATTTTGAGGGTCCTCCTCAAAATTCTGCCCCAGTTTACTAGGTTGCTGCTTCTGACGGCTGCTTGCGCTAAATGGCTGAAATCAACTTCAGAATTTTGAGGGTCCTCCTCAAAATTCTGCCCCAGTTTCCAATATCGGGGGAAATGATGATTTTACTGAATTGTGACCGAACCCATAAAGCTGCCTATGTATCCCCTCTTAAACGGGAGTCAGATCAGACGTAGTTCAAATTACATCATATAAGGAAATCATAAATGTTACACATAGTATCGCTTAACTACATCTGAATTTATCGGCTTTGGCCAAACTTCTCCGTCCATTTCTGCAAGTATGAAGGCTCGGGACATTCTGTTCTGATAAAGTTGACCATGACAAACTGCGTTCATTCTTTTTCCAGCGACTCTTTACCCATTCTGCATCGTCGAGTTCTGTTTCCTGTATTATTATCAACGAGGGAATTTCTACCTCGACGGGAATGACTACTTCTGTACCATAAACCAACATATAGGGAGTTGCCCCGGTTGATGTGCGAACTGTGGTGCGGTACCTTAATAAAGCAAATGATAGCTTCTCGTGCCACTTCTTATGTTTTTCTATCATTTTCCTGGTATCATCTTGATATTCTTATTGGCGGCTTCTACGGCTCCATTCATCTGAGGTCTGTATGCTGTAGAATTCTTGTGTTTGATCCTGAAGGTTTCACACATGGCCTTCATAAAGTCACTATTGAGATTGGAACCATTATCGATGATGATTGACTCTGGAATTTCGAACCGACAAACAATGCGGTCGCGGACAAAGTCTGCCACGACTTTCTTAGTCAGTGCCTTGTGAGAGGCTGCTTCAACCCATTTGGTGAAATAATCAATTGCCACTAGAATGAACCTGTGCCCGTTTGATGCGGCAGGCTCAATAGGTCCGATGACATCCATTCCCCAAGCGGCGAACGGCCATGGCGAGCTTGTTGCAGTAAGCTCGTTTGGAGGCACCTTTATCATGTCTGCATGTATCAAACAGCGATGGCACTTTCGGACATACTGGATGCAGTCCGTTTCCATAGTCATCCAAAAATAACCCGCCCGGAGTATCTTCTTAGCTAAGACAAAATCATTCATATGTGGATCGCAGGTCCCAGCATGGATTTCTTCTAACAGTTTAGATGCTTCCTTTGCGTCGACACACCTTAGCAATCCCAAATCAGGAGTCCTCCTATACAGGATTCCTCCGCTGTGAAAGAAATTGTTAGATAATCTCCGGAGTGTGCGCTTCTGGGTGGGATTTTCAAGCTCTGGATATTCTCCTTTGGTTAAATATTCCTTGATGTCGTGGAACGAAGGCTTTCCATCTGCTTCCTCCTCGACATGAGCACAGTAAGTTGGCTGATCATGAATCTTTACTGGAATAGGGTCTATGAAGTTCTTATCAGGATGTTGGATCATAGATGATAGGGTTGCCAACGCGTCGCAAACTCATTCTTGACTCTGGGAACATGCCGGAATTCTGTCTTTGTGAATCTCTTCCTCAACTCCTGTACATGATGCAAATACGGGAGTATCTTGGAATTCTTAGTTTCCCATTCTTCTCGGACCTGATGTATGAGCAGGTCTGAATCCCCGATTACTAGCAACTCTTGGATATTCATGTCAATGGCCATTTTTAGCCCTAAGATGTAGGCTTCGTACTTGGCCATGTTGTTGGTGCACGAGACCTAAGCTTGGCAGATACCGGATAATGCTGGCCGGTTTCTGATACTAGGACTGCTCCTATGCCAACTCCTTTGAAGTTTGCTGCTCCGTCAAAAATCATCCTCCAACCGTCATAGGATTCTGCAATGTCTTCTACTATGAAGGATACCTCTTCATCTGGAAAATACGTCTTTAGAGGCTCGTATTCTCCATCCACAGGGTTTTCAGCGAGGTGATCTGCCAGTGCTTGTCCTTTGATTGCCTTCTGAGTCACGTAAATAATGTCGAATTCACTTAGCAGGATTTGCCACTTGGCTAGCTTGCCGGTGGGCATGGGCTTCTGAAATATGTACTTCATCGGATCCATTCTTGATATGAGATACGTGGTGTAAGCATAGAAATAGTGCCTCAACTTCTGAGCTACCCAATTCAGAGCACAACAAGTGCATTCCAACAGAGAATATCGGGCCTCGTACGGGGTGAACTTCTTATTGAGATAGTAGATGGCCTGTTCCTTCCTCCCCGTTTCGTCATGTTGCCCAAGAACGCAACCGAACGCTGCATCCAACACTCCAAGGTAGAGTAGTAGGAGTCTACCTGGTTCAGGTGGAACCAGAACTGGTGGTGTTGACAGGTACTCCTTGATTATATCAAAGTCTTTCTAACAGTCATCAGTCCATTTGGTAGCGGCGTCCTTCTTCAACATCTTAAAGATCGGCTCACAAATGACAGTGGACTGAGCTATGAACCGGCTAATATAGTTAAGTCTCCCCAAGAAACTCATAACCTCTTTCTTGTTCTTTGGTGGTGGCAATTCCTGGATGGCTTTGACCTTTGATGAATCCAATTCTATTCCTCGGCAACTCACAATAAACCCGAGTAGTTTTCCGGCAGGAACCACGAATGCACATTTGGCGGGATTCAGTTTCAGGTTGTACCTTCTCAGTCTGTTGAAGAACTTCCTCAAATCTTCCATGTGGTCAGTGGCTTTCTTGGATATGATGATGACATCATCTACATATACTTCGATCTCCTTGTGTATCATGTCATGAAAAATAGTAGTCATGGCCCTCATATAGGTGGCCCCTGCATTCTTTCACCCAAACGACATCATCTTGTAGGAATACATCCCCCACGGCGTAATGAAGGCCGTTTTCTCAGCATCTTCCTTATCCATCCATATCTGATGGTACCCGGCAAAACAATCAACGAATGACTGCAGCTCATGCTTGGCGCAGTTGTCAATCAAGATGTGTATATTTGGCAAGGGGAAGTTGTCTTTGGGACTGGCCCGGTTGAGGTCCCGGTAGTCGACACAGACTTTAACCTTCCCGTCCTTCTTCAGTACTGGCACGATGTTAGCTAACCATGTTGGATACTCTACTACCCTGAGAACCTTGGCTTTGACATGCTTGGTGACTTCTTCCTTGATTTTTAAACTCATGTCAGGCTTGAACTTCCTGAGCTTCTGCTTCACTAGCGGACATGCAGGATCGGTTGGCACTTTGTGAGCCACGATAGATGTACTGAGACCGGTCATATCATCATACGACCAGGCGAATATGTCCTCATACTCCTGCAGGAATTTCGTGTACTCCTCCTTTTTTGATGGTGACAAATGAACACTGATACGTGTTTCTTTGACATTTTCTGCATCTCCCAAATTAACAACCTCAGTCTCGTCCAAGTTAGACTTAGGTCTATTCTCCAAATCCTCAACCTCTTTAACAACCTCTTTTGGTATATCATCTTCTTCCTAGTCTATATCCGTTTGTTGCGTTGTCTCGTTGCATGTCACAATCGTCGGTTCATAAAGATAAGTAATAGTAATGCTGTTTAAGTAAAGTAATGAGAGGAAATAATAAGAGAGATATTTGTAAGAAAAATGAAATACTTTAATAAATTCCATAAGTGTTTTGAACATTCGAGCTCTTTCTTGTGATAAATAAAACGCGAAAGGAAAATAAACTAGTAAAGCAAAATAATGCGTGGTGCTTTGTTCAGCCTTGCTACCCCGAGGCACGCTGGGCTCTGGTGGTTCTGACAGTCCAATTGTTGAGGCGTGCTCCTCTATTTACAGCCTGTATAGAAGGGCCTTCCTCCCCCTCCTCCTCAAAAATTACATAACAGTCCATATCATCCTCTTCTAAGAACAAATTTCTCATTGCTGCTAATGCTTCCTCTTCTTCTGACCCTTAGATGACTTCCGCTAGTTGAAAAGTCTGTTCCAGATGGGGTATCGGCTGCTCCAATGGATAGTAAGGGCCGCGCCAGGGTGGCGACCAATCCTTGAATTCTTCCCAGGTATACTCATATCCCAATTTGAAGGAGGTGCCATGCTTCTTGAGCTTGATGGGCTTAGCGATTCCTTGGAGATTCTTGCCAAGTCCTTTGCCGGGTTCATACCCGTACCAGTTCAATATGCTTTCGATTTTGTTATCCCACCATTTTTCCCTGTCCACGGCGTTGACTCGCTCAATGTGGTGGTAGGTTTCTCCGCCTATCTTTCTTCTTCCTCCGATTGCTGGGATGGTCTGTCGACTGTATATGGGATTGTTACCGTCGCCATGAACAATCACCTCTTGGTGATTCCACTCAAACTTTATCGCCTAATGTAGGGTTGATGCCCCAGCCCCAGCGGCATGGATCCAGGGCCGTCCCAATAGCAAGTTGTAAGATGATGGGATGTCTATTACTTGAAAGTCGACATCGAACCAAGTAGGTCCCATTTGCAGACACAAACTGATTTCCCCAATAGTGGATCTTTGGGAACCATCGAAAGCCTTGACACAGATGGCTCCATCCTTGATCTCATGCAGGCTCTTTCCCAATGTTCTGAGAGTCACCAATGGACAAATATTGAGGTTGGACCCTCCGTCAATCAGAATCCGGGTGATGAAATAATCCTCGCATTGCACAGTGATGTGCGACGCCTTATTGTGGCTTAAACCTTCCGGTGGCAACTCATCTTTGTGGAAAGTAATTTTGTGACTCTCCAATACCTGCCCTACCATATTTGCCATTTCTCCTCCCGTGGTGTTGCTCGGTACATATGCCTTACTTAGTACTTTTAACAAGGCATTCTTATGTGCATCGAAGCTTTACAGTAGAGCTAGGATAGAGATCTGTGCCGGTGTTTTGTTCAATTGGTCAATGACTGAGTATTCCTTTGCATGCATCTTTCTCCAGAGGTCATCGGGCCCAATTTTAGTGATGGCTTGTCGACCAGAGGTCTACCTACTCGACTCAACCAAGTGTTTCGGATTATAAACCCTGCCGGTTCTTGTCATACCCTGTGCCGCAACTGCTTCTCCGGTTTTGTCTTTTCCTTTTCTCCTTGCCTCGGCTATGTAATCCCAAGGGATGGCCTTCGTACGGAATGGTGCTATGGTCGACATTGCTACCGGAATGGGTACCCTTGCTTTGGAAGGTAACACAGCAACTTCAAATGGCGTATGTGCCTTTGGGGACCCCAACTCGACCTCAATCGGCCTTGGCATTTTTGCAGAAGATGGTGTTTCGAGATCAAGTGGTATGGACATGTTCACTTCAGCGTCTCCAGAAGGCTGGAACTGGACTACTATCGGATTAAGTGTGACTGTTGGTTTCTTTGGCTCGTCACCTTCAGCGATCAATCCGATCGATCCTTTAGGGTCCCAATCATCTTCTATCTTAATCATGTGAACATCGCCACCCTTTTGGTCCGGTAGAGGGTTGTTATGGACATTCGGAGCAGGCTCCTTTGCCACGATGATCTTGTTGTCAATCAACGCCTGGATCTTATCCTTCAGAGAGCGGCACTCATCAATGGTATACCCCTTCATGCCGGAATAGTATGCACAGGTTTTGTTTGGGTTGACCCATTGGGAAGGATTTTTTGGGGTTATGGCAAGGATAGGGGTGACGTAACCAGCAGCATTAAGCCTTTCATACAGCTGGTCGATTGGTTCGGCAATGGCGGTGTATTGTTTGGGAGGTCTGCGGTCAAAGTTTGGTCAGGGTCTAGGGAAATTTTGGCGAGGGAGAGGTGATTGATAGTGGGCTTGTTGGGTGTTGTAGGCTTGGTAGATGTGTGCGGGTTGGGAGTATTTGGGTGAAGTAGGCTGATATGCGGGAGGTAGAGATGATTGGTAAGTAGGTGTTGGAGCTTGGTAAGAAGGGGGAAGTGCTTGGTAATTTGAGGTAGGTTGATATGTAAGAGGGGGTATTGGGTAGGTTTGGTATTTGATTGGGGATTTTGTTCTCTATGCAACCATCACGACACTCACATCCCTTTTCTTGGGCGTGCCACCAGACTGTAGAGCCTTGTTGGTAGCCTGTAATGCTTCAAAGTTAATGACCATACCACTTTTAATACCTTCCTCGATCCTCTCCCCTAGCTTGATGATGTCGGAAAACTTCTAGCCTTCAATCAGCATTAACCTTTCGTAGTACTGTGGGTCTTGAGCCCAGACGAAAAACCTGTTCATTTGTTCTTCTTCTAAAGCTGGCCTGACCTTAGCAGCTTCTGATCTCCAACGAGTAGCATACTCGCGGAATGTCTCCATGGGTTTCTCATAAAGAGCTTCCCCTTTCAGACTTCTCATAAAGAGCTTCATGCTAACCTTTTCATCCTTTCCTACTCCGACCAGCTTGTCGCAGTATAGCCTCAAATGAACTCTGGGATCCCCGGTGCCATCGAACATTTCGAACTTGGGAGGTTTGTACCCCTCGGGCAGTTCGACATCTGGTTGAATGCAAAGGTCTTCGTAATTCAGTCCCTCGATCCCCTTGCTTCCTTCAACACCCTGAACTCGGCTAGTCATCTTCTTGAGTTCTGCAGCCAGATTCTTGATAAGAGTGTCTTTGTCATCAGACTCAGGTGTGCTCGAGGCGGGCTGAATGGGGTGTGGTATGGTTTCCACATTGATGGGGGTGTTGTGGTGATGATCATTTGTGGAGTTTAGTGGTTCAGGAATGGGCAGTGGGGTATTGCTTGATGTGTGGCATGTGTTGCAGTGGTGGTGGTGAGCGGGTTGGTTTTGTGGTTTTGGGATGTTTTGTGGTGGTGTGGGATTTCGAGTGTTAGGGAGGTTGACATCTGGGGTAGTGAGGGAAAATGAAAAGCTTGCCAAGTTCCGAACTTGGTCTAATTCTTCCTGAAATTTCAATAACTTCTGCTCGAGCTGGGAGGCAATTTCCATGGAAACCTGAATACCCTGAGGAACCTCTACCCTTTCGACTGAGTTCTCCTTTCTGATGTTGCTCAAATCTTCCATTTTTCCCTTGTTCTCTTTTCTGATAAGACTCGTAGGAGGAGTAGGTGGAGGGCCCTTGGATGGAGTAAGATGACGATGCCAGAGTGCACGAACTAACCTTTGGGGAGGGGAATAAAACAAAAAGTAAACAAAAAGGTAACAAGTTAGTGAGGGTCGTAAGAAGAAAACGTTGCAATATTTAAACACATAGTGCAAGAATATAAATCGTGTCCTAATTTGGGAGCCTCGTTGTGCCCGAGGTAGGCCTAGCGACAAGTTGATTTGGAGAACTTATAATGCTAAATGCCTCATTTTATTGATAAGAATAAGCCGAATCCCAAAACGACACTAAAATAGCAGAAAATAAAATGTCACTAATGGCCATTGGCCGTATTACATTTAAAGCAAAGAAAAGATTCCTAACTACTTGGTCCCAGAAGGACCTTCCCCAGACTCGGCATCTTTAGCTCCATCGAACAGCTTCAACAGCTCACGTAGTCCCAGCAGCAAGTAGGCTCTAGCCAAGTGTCCTCCTTCATTTCCCTCAGCATTCTGGCAGTTTTCAATCCTCTGGATGAACTTCCTTTCTAGCTCCACTAAGGCCCGCTCCAAATACCCCAGTCGCTTGTTGGCGCTGACAGCCATATCTTTCTATTCTTCAATCAGCTTTTGATGGGCTTCTTGAATTTCCCGGTGCTCACCTTCGCATTCCTGAATCCTCTTGCACAATTAGTTGTACTTAACCTGTACTTCAGCCTTTTCGTCGATGACCCTGTGACCTCGAACAAGCCCGGGTTGTCCTAACCCACTATGATCGTCCTCTAACCAGCTTGGATAGTATGGATTATAACCAGTGTGGTACTTGTCTTGTTGTATGGAATCCTTTCCCAGGATGATTTTGCAGTGTACATATGTTGAGCTTGACACTTGTATGGACTATCGTCATCTTGAAAGTCGGCCCTGAAGCAACTTATTTTGTCGACCCTTGGTATAACCTGCTTTCTTCCTGCCTGCCTCATGACTCGGAGAGGGACATAAGGATAAGTTCCTCTCAGACTGATGAGTATAAGAAACGGTGCATCCCGAGATCGGACGATGAACTCTTCAGTAGGGAACCATTCGAACATCCATTACACTTGGTCCTCTTTCAGATCTTCGAACAACTCTACCCACCCTTTAGCATCTTCTGGTTGGGCAAACATGTTAGGTATATAGTTCATTCGCCTTGGCTGATGGAAGGCGATATGATCATCCCAGTCTCTGCGCAGAATCTCTTGCTGATATTCATCCTTTTGGAGGTGCTCCATGAGCCAGAGTTGGAGCAGTAAGTTACAACCCTCAAAGTGTTTGGCCCCTCGTTGACAATTTTCCAGGGCTCGGTATATCTCCGCAACGACCATAGGTACTATGCTGAAAGGCTGTCTGCCAAATCCTTCCTTTAAAGTCTTGGTGACCATGGCCAGTCTGGTATGGATCCCAGCCTTCTTCATAGGAAACACTATCATCCCCAAAAAGCAGAACATAAAGACGAAGACTCTTCTGTGGATGTGACCCAATGATGTGAGGGCGAATTCATCTGGGTAAGTGCGGTAAGACTTGCTATGGTCGTACCTCTCGCACAGATAGTCGAAAGGAATGTAGGAATCCTTCAAGCAGGTCAAGTCTGTGTTCTTCTTTAGTCCCATCATTTTGAGAAAAACCCTACCCTTGCGATTTTCTGGCATAAGCAAACCCGGAGTCTCCCACGGAATACCAGCTAGTCCTCCTATTTCCTCCAGCAAAGGTGTCATTTCAAGGTCCCCGAAGCGGAACACAGATCTGTCACCATCCCAGAATAGATTTTCTACCTCTATGATTTTGTTGTCGGGTTGGATTTCCAGAAGAGAAGGCAAATTTCCCAAGTATTTGCGGACGAGGGCCTGATCACTAGAGTGAAGGTCTTCCCACCAGCTTAGCAGCCTTGGGTGGATGTCTGTTACCATGCTGAATCTGGGGACTTCGTGCCTCATTTTCTGCAAAACAAAGTGTTAGGCCCTTACCCCCGCCAGACTCGACTATTTAAATATCAATAACTGGCATAAGCAACATTTAGTTCTCCAAATAAATGCACAGATGTGGTAATGTCCGTTTGGGTTCCAAGGAAACCCAGTGGACTTTGGACAAGGCTATCTTAAAGAGTCATTATGTGGACAGCATAACTAACTCAGCTAGGTTTGACAGTGATGCATGCACAATTGAACAGAGTAAGGTTTCTATGGGGTGTTAGACCGGTACCCTTGAGCGGACAATTCAAGAGGGAAAGGCACGGAACCGTCGACTGCACCGCTGATCGACTGGTTTTACCGCAAATACGCCTTCGCCAAATTTAGGGGGTGATAATATCGGAAGGGCGCAACCACTCATTATAAGCGTTGCTATGGTATTTTGTTTGGCACGAGTGGAATATGATGTTGAATATGCAATTACAAGAATGAAACAAGTTGTCACGTATTTGCACGTTCATAAAGTAATGATTACAATAATTGCTCATAATTACTACAATATTGAAGGAGACCGGTAAAAGAAAGCATTAAAGAAAAGAAAACAAAGAGCCAAGTCAGTTTTGTAGTAGAAAAGAGATAAAGACATTAAATAAAGGCAATAAAGATGCAATAAAGTCACAAGTAGCATGAAATGGTAAAAGCCTGAAGAATATCCCCAGCAGACTCCATGCTGTCGATGCCCCCTTTTTCTCGCGAAATCGGGTTTATGACATTTGGGCGGACAACTCTTTTCCTTTTGGGAATTGGGTTTGAGATTTAGAAGAGTCGCCACCTAATGATTAAGTGCATTAGGACACTAAGAAATTAAAAGAGAAGAAGAACCAGAGAATGGGTAAGGGCTTGAAATTATCTCAGGGGGAAGGTGTTAGGCACCCCCTAAGATCCACTAGTGTGGTTCCCGGCCATGCTACAATTGTGACTTTAAATATAAACAACAAATAAACATACAAGGCAATTTCACATAACGATTAAAAGTAGGGGAATGTATAAAAGTTAAATAACGAGCTGAAGTTTAGGCGATTTCATAATTTGTTTAAAGAATATACAAGTGCAGAAATGGGGGTCAAATAACAGATGCAAATAATCAAACAAAGAGAAGAAATGGGCGGAAATTTGGAAGAGGAAATAGTGCTGGAAATTTAAAGAGGTTTTAAATGATTAGAGCGAAATACAAGGTTTAAAAGAGCTGGAAACTGACACTTAAAAGAAAATTTAAAAAAAACGTAACCACATAAAGAGGGAGGGGGTCCTAGGCTTATAAATAACATGGATCACCCAAGCAACACCCGGTAACCAATTATGCGCGTGGTGTTATCGCGTGATCATTATATCCATGTCTACCCTTTCCCACCCCGTTAAGGTACTAAAGCGCGAAATAGTCTCGTTACTTATTGCATGCTACTACCCGCCCCAATCCTGTCAGTCCCGGAGGCAGTTGGGACTACTATTCCTAAAGGGAAGGGATATTGGCCTTTGAAGTTTAAAAGGCCAAAATCTAGTGCGACAAACAAAACACATAAGAGCAATTAAGGGAAAAACACATAGCAGTTATGGCTCAAAGGGGCCTACTCATTCAAAACAGAAATTGTTTAGCATGACTTGCAAGTACTGGTTAGGTCTTTAATTAAACTTAAATGAAAAGGGGGAAGGATGGCTGATTTATTATATATTTTCAGATAAGAAGTCCAAATTAGGCCTGCCTGTGGGTTGTAATTATTAAAGACCGGTATAATTAATTGATTACCTAATAGTTTTCCTAGGTGAGACCTATAGGCATGATGTCTAACAAGGTGATACATACCGATTTTAAGGAAGGATTACTGATTTTAGAGATGAACCAATTCCGTAGATAATAACAATATTATTACTGATTTTAGACTTGCGAATGAATCAGATTTAAATGACTGCTCCTATAGGCATGAATTCTAAGCGTTACTGATTTTAAAACGGTTATGCAAGTGCAGGACTGCTATGAGCATGGTATCTAGGATGCAATTGATTATTCCTTAGCCTATGGATTGTTTTACCTAATGTCATATGCATGTGCAGAAATGCAGAAACTTATAGGCATGGCTTCTATATGTTGAAATGCAGAATCTAATAGGCATGGCTTCTATATGCCGAAATGAAAACTATAGGCAGGATCTCTATATGCAGTATTGAAATATACTATAGGCAGGATATCTATATGAAAAAAATCTATAGGCAGGATCTCTATATGCAGAAACATAAACGAAAGTGTTGTGGTTGCGGAAATAAAGACCTAAAACATGATATCTACCCCATATGCATAACATGAGAGACCCTCCTACATTGTTTACTATACACCGTATAAGTATTACAAAATTATTACAACTTGAACGAATGCAGAAAAGTAAATAAAAATTACATCAGAGATTAAATTCCATCCAAGGAGAGCCTAATTTAGACTCCTAGTCTGAAACATGAAATAAACAAACTTCCAAAGATCAGATTCCTAAAGCCTTTCTCATTTGGGTGTGTCAGAGTTCCAAGGAGCTTCATGAACTCCAGGCAGTGCTTACACCCAATTACATTTGCAGGATCAGATTATTGTGCAGTGTGGAATGGACAACCCTCAAATGTCCAAGTTCAGAGGGAACTCAAGGTCCCCAAGGCAAGGGTCATAGGAGGGGGGCAGAACTTAGAGTCTAAGAATAAGTGTAAGTGCAATAGAGAGGGAATTAGGGAAGGCCATAACAAACTAGTGGTCATGCCCAGCAACTAGGATACTGGCACACCCCTGACCAGTCTGTCAGCTTAAATTTGAGAGTTAGGACCTATTGAAGGTCAGGTTCAGACCTGGGCAGCAATTTGGATATTGTCAGGCCATGAACTTTAACTCTGCACACAAAAGGGAATGGGGGTATGGGGGATTCATAACAGACAATGAACATAAAAGAGATTAACATGTTTAATATAGAAAAGTAGACAGGAATAGGACAACTGTAAAGTAAACACATAGTGAAGGAACTGAAATCAAATGGAGACATACCAATTTCAGGGAAAACAGGTAAGTAACACAGCAGTCTTGAAAAGCCAAGTTGCAAGCAAAGCAGTACAAAAGTCTCAGCAGAGAGTAGAGAGTTTGCAAGAGTATTGTGACTGAAAGTGGGTGTGTGAGAGTATGAGCATTGAACTTTTGGGATTTAGAAGTTCAAAGTTCTAGAGTTGTAAAGTTTTTTTCAGAGCTTAAAGCTTGTTTCAATGCAGAAGGGTCGAGCCCCTTTTATAATGTAGCTAATAAGCAAGAAAAAAGGTAAGGAAATAACATTGTAATCAGTCTCCCTTTAGTTAAGGGGTTCTGATTTCAAACGGGTAAAAACAATTATGGAAAGGGATTTTGAAAAAATATTTTCCCAGTAGTATAATAAAGGGTAAGTACATAGAAGCTATTTAAGGCAACAAACTAGTGGTACACGGTTTGTAAAAAAAAGAAAGGGAATCAACCAGTAAAAATTAAAATTTCAGACTTTTACTTGAATGAATCAAGTCAGGAAAAGGGGTAAAGAAAGGTTCAATTAGGGAAAACCAGTAACAATCAAGTGAACACAATTAAAGGAATTCGGGATCAATCAGTGGTTGGCAAAGCCTTTTTTGAGAGAAGAGTTCTCATATATAAACACACAAATATGTAAATCAAGGAGAGACTGTTAATGGAGCGGGGGGGTCGAGAATGGGCCGGTTGGTTCGTCCGGGTCCAGACGGTCGACATTATCTCTGTGGAGCTTTTGTCGTTCCCCATAGGGTCGAATTACGCACGTGAATGGAGCGTCTGGTGCTTTTTCAGGTTGTACCTATAGCGGAAGTTAGTTAAATAATAGTGTTTTTTACCTTGTTGTAGCAACTTCATGGACGCCGGGCGAAGTCTCTGATCTGCCTGGCTGGGTCTGGAGGCTGGTGACCCACTCGTCCTGCGACGAGCGTCGGTGGCGAGCTGTGCTTCGTGCCAGGTGGGGAGCGAAATATCAAGGTATGTGTGCATGTTGCCTTTGCCTTGGCCTTCACATACTTGAGGTAATATTTTCCCCTTTTTACTTGCGTTGGATTTGCTGCTTGTAGGCATCGGGCAGTTCTTCGGGATGAGACAATGTTCTTCCGAAGAGGGGAAGGAGTCGTTGACCCCTCTTCTCTCCCCTCGAGGCGATGGGGCTCCTAGTGGTGCTGACCAGGCCAGTGTCTCCAAGGAGAAGGCATTGTCTGAGTCCGCTGTCCACGGAGTACCTGATTCTAGGTCGTCGATGCCTTCAAGCGGATATGCTTTGCCCGAGGCTGGTTCTCCCGGGGGCAAAGGGACAGGATCAACAGGAGTATGCCCCGACTTCGAGGAAGTCCGCCAGCTTCACTTCGTGGTGAGTTTTAGGCACAGTTTCTCTGTATTCTGCATCTTTCATCCGTCCTTGAGTTTTCCTTGTGTAGGCCTGTGACAGGCTGATGTCTGAGCTGGTCTGTCAAGGGGCCAAGCTTTAGAAAGTTCAGGGTGAGGGAGAATCTCTTAGGCTGCTTAGCGAGGAGAAGGAGGGCGAGTTGCTGCATTGGCGATGCGAAGCGTACCGGTGCTCGAATTATGAGAGTTATTTGATTGAGCAGGTAACTTTATGTAGCTCAAGCTTCGCTTTCTTCGGCCTTCTTAGGTTAATGCCCCTATTTGTTATATCATTTGCAGAAAAAGGCGGAGGCTATGGAGTACCTTAAGGGCGATATTGATCACGCCAGAACTGCTTGTGGCGAGCTAAGGGCTCAGGTGCAAGCTCATGTTTTAGAGGAGGCAAATGCCTTGGCTAAAGTTCCTCCCTTCAAAGTCAAACTCTACTTGGCTCGAGATAATGCCAAAATTCAAGAAGATATGATCGAGAAATTAGAATCCGAACTTTCAAAGACCAGGGCCGGAATAATTGACGTCCGGGCTAAGGCGATGCTAAGCCGAACCAACGCTGATCAGGAGATGGCGATCCATATGAAGGATGTCGCGGATGCTCAGGCTGAGCTGAAGCGAGCCCTTGACCGGGAGAAAAAGATCGAGGAATATGTCCGTTGCAGATCTCGAAGAGAAGTACTCGAAGAGATTGGCGCGAAGGGCTTTATTCTTTCTGATGAATTGGATCGAGCAAGGGTGGATGAGCATGACGCGTGGTCATTTCTTGCTAAAGGGACGGGGAGTGAGCCCGACGAGCTGTAGCCCTTCGAAATGGATCATAGATTGTGCCGTTTTGTTGCTTCGTTTTTGATATATGTAGAACATAGTTGTTTGTGGAGAGTGCGTCTCCCCCCTTTTTGCGGGTATGATATAAGAAGAAACTTTTGAAGCCTTACTTCTTCTGCATCCTTTTCCGTTATTGCCTTCGATCAGGCAGGCCAGTTTCCATGTTTGGTGGGATCCTCGTAGGTGTGGGACCAACCGGGCTAGCCCGGAGATCCTAGGTGTGATTTTTGATACGAGCAAGCGTTGCGGTCCCTATGCTTTGTCCGACCGCTTAGGTCCAGTCTCTGAGTCGTTTTGCAATTCGAGCTGTAGTTGACCTTTAAGCTCTTCCCTGTCCGCACGGGCGGGTGATGGTGGCCTTCTTTGCCTCGGGTCGAAGTGACCTTATAAGCGGGTGACCTAGAGGCTCACTCGGCTGGCGATCATGGCGTTTATGTCGTGCCCTTGGGCATGCTGTAGTTTTGTGCTTATTATGGGTCCAGTCTCCGAGTCGCTTTGCGATTCGGGCTGTAATTGACCTTTAAGCGCCTTCGATTTCCCGACGGAGGTAGTGCCTTGCACGTTGTTCTGGTCGTTGAGACCTTTCCATATGTGGCCCGGGGGCTTGCTTAGTTAACTATTTTTGGATCCGGTCTCCGAATCGGGTTACGACTCGAGCTCACTTTAATCCTCAAGTTGTCAATTTTGGGCTGGCGACAATGGCTCTTATGCTTGTTTGGTCATAGAGACCTTTTGATATGTGGCCCGTAGGCTTGCTTAGCTGGCGACAATGGCTCTTACGTTATTTTTGCCAGTGGGCTTTTTATAGGCTTTTTTTTCCGCTCGTTAAGGTCTTTTTGAAAGATTTTTGCCTGACCCGTCGTCGCTTCTAGAAGAACCCCAATTTCAACTCGTTATCGGCGATATTTCGAGCACCTCGGAAGGGTCATTGCCCGTTGTTTGCCTGTTGAGGGAAGCCCGTTTTAACCGGTTCATTCCGAAGTATATTCGAAGTAGTGGCCTGCAATTTTTTTAGCGACGGTCGGGCATCCCTGAGTCGCGTTATTCTGGTTGTATTAGCCATTTTGATCGTAGTCATGTGTGTTTGGCCGTAGCCTTTTTTGATCCCGAGTGATAGTTTGGGCGTCTACACCGAGGGTATGCCCTTTCGGGATTCTTACAAATGTGACGTATAGCCTAAACTTTGGGATTTTCATGCCTGTTGAGGTCTTACAGTTTGTCATGCCTATTGAGGTCTTATGGCTTGTCATGCCTATGGAGGTCTTACAATTTGTCATGCCTATTGAGGTCTTATAGCTTGTCATGCCTATTGAGGTCTTACAGTTTGTCATGCCTGTTGAGGTCTTACAGTTTGTCATGCCTGTTGAGATATTACAGTTTCGGATTTTCCAGCGTATGGTGACTGACGACAACCTCCGAGTCATCAAGTTGTTTAAGAATGAAGACCGCTTCTTGTGATCTCGGAGTTGCCTTGTAGGGGCTTTATGAGCCTGGAGTTCCGATCTTGAGATCGCGTGAGTGCCTAGTTATAGGAATTATGTCTCCAAGTATTTCGGAATGCATTTGGTGGAGGGGGCCCATGCCGGGGATACACTTGAGATTTCTTTGTCCAGAGAATAAAATGCCGAGAAAATATCCTTTATTGCTTGGTATAGATGTATATTGTTTCGTCATTGTGACCTCGACCCGTGCGTGCACGGGTTCTCAGATCGTTTTGGCCCAGCATATAATTCCCGATAGGGGCTTAGTCCGCCGTATCTGGGTCCTCCCGAGGGGGGATGCTCTTAAAGGCAAACCATCGTTGGTTGTTGGGCTATAAGAATAAAGCTCGTGACATCATCGAACTATCTTCTGGTATGTTGTTCTGCCAATAATCTTGCTGACAAGGTTCCTTTCGGGGCGGAAGCCCGGCTGAAGGGAGAAAACACGGCGGTCGCCTATATGAGGCCTAGGAATCTCCGAGTAGAGTCTTGAGAACCTCCGAATATCCTAGCCAGCTGTCTGCGTTCAGGTTAGTAAAAAGAAAACGAAGGAGCAAAGCAGTTCTTTCTTACCGTGGGGTGTGTAGACGATGTTCCGGGACTCGGTGTGTCCCTGTTGGCTTATTCTAGTTCTGCCCTTTGCGATGAATCTCATTTTTTGTCGAGATGGGACCGTCGGCGCCTTCCGGTAGTGCGTCGGTGGTCGTTTGAATGAGACGTCTATACTTTGGGCTTCCTTTGATGGTGTAAAGCCCGAGGTCCCGGCTCAGACTCAGGTGGGCTATATTGAGAGAATGGTCTTTTCGGCGATTTGTCATTTGGAATTTACCAAGGATTCGGGATGTGGGGGCAATTTGGTCCGTTGATGCAGGCCGCCCTGTTGACCTTTTGTCCGATACCGTCATTGTGGGTGACCGAACTTCCTGAATCTATGAACACATGTTTTATTTAAGATTAAGCAGATGAGGGAGAGGTTTACCAATATGCTGACGCGACGCTGGGGTGTAGTCATGGTGCCCTTTTCCCTGAATGCAAGAGTATCCTTGGAAATATTTCCCTGGATCTGTTTTTGTCCCGGTGGCGGGTATTTTTACTCCCCATGTTATGAATTCTCGGAAGGCGTCGCCGCTCCTCCATTGTCGCGGTGATACGTCGTGTATAGCGAACATTTCCCTTGCCGTGTGCTTTTCCCCATAGACGGTCTTGATCCCGTCCTTTGTCAGAAATTTTATCACCTAATGGACAGTGGATGGTACTGCTCTCATGCAGTATATCCAGGGTCGTCCGAATAAGGCATTATATCTCATATCTCCCTCGATGACATGGAACTTGACGTCTTGGGTTGTGCCGGCCACGGTAATCGGGAGGATGTTTTCTCCCTTCGTTGTTTCGCTATCCATGTTGAAACTGTTGAGGACCCGAGTGGCGGGCATGATTCATTCGAGCAGCCCGAGTCGTTCTATTACCTTAGCCCTGATGATATTGGCCGAGCTACCTGGATCCACGAGTACACGTTTTATCTGAAATGAATTTATAAGAAAGGATATTACCAGGACGTCGTTGTGGGGTTGAGACAGGGCCTAGGTGTCTTCTTCGCTGAAATGTGAGGGCGTCTTCTGGGATATATCCCCGAGTTCATTTTTCCCTGGTGATGGATATCTTTGTTTTTCTCACTACCGGTTCTTGCGGGGCATCGACGGCCCCATGATCATGTGGATGACATGTTGCGGTTTGTTTGCCTCATTTTTCTTGGTCGCCTCCCTCTCTCGGAATTGATTTTTGGCCCGATTGCTGAGAAATCCCCAGAGATGCTCTTTGTTGAGTAGTCGAGCCACTTCCTCTCGTAACTGATGGCAGTCCTCGGTCCTGTGACCGTGTGTGTTGTGAAACTCGCATACTAGGTTGTAATTTCTCTACGAAGGGTCTGACTGTATCAGTTTGGGCCACTTGGCATCCCTGATCTTGCTGATAGCAAACACAATGTCTGAAACATCGACGCAGAAGTTGTATTCCGATAAGTGGGCGCATTAGCTGGTGCTATGTTCGATCGAATCTAGTTATGTTGATGAGTCCTCGAGGGTCCTGTCCTCGATCTATCCTTCAATCGTTGTGAGGTAGGTTGCGTCTTGGGACGTTCCTCCTGTCTTCGAGGTACGGCTGGTACCTTTCTATGTTTGGTCTTGCTTCTCTTACCAGGAGTCTAATTGGGTATACCGAGCCCGAAGGGGCTCCCAGTTGGTCTTCCTCGACCCTCATCTTTGACTGGTACCGGTTGTGGACGTTCGACCAAGTCATGGTCGGGTATTCGATCAGGTTCTGCTTCAGCTGTTTCGAGGCCACCGAGCTTCATTCGTTCAGGCCTTGGGTGAAGGCCTGTACCGCCCAGTCGTCGGAGACGGGTGGCAGCTCCATTTGTTCCATTTGGAAGCGGGACACGAATTCCCGCAGCATCTCATTCTCTCTTTGCTTGATTTTGAAAACGCCAGACTTCCTCGTTGCAACCTTGATGGCTCACGTGTGTGCCTTTATGAAGGAGTCTGCTAGCATGGCGAATGAATCTATGTAGTCGGGAGCCATGTTGTGATACCACATCATGGCCTCCTTCGAAAGTGTTTCTCCGAATTTTTTCAGCAACACGGACTCGATTTCGTCATTTTTTATATCGTTGCCTTTTACAGCGTAGGTATAGGCGGTGATGTGCTCGTTGGGATCGGTAGTACCATTGTATTTGGGGAGTTCCGGCATCCTGAATTTTTTAGGAATGGGCTTCGGGGCCGCTTCCTCGGGGAACGACCTCTGTACAAATTTCTTCGAATCTAGACCTTTTAGGACTGGGGGTGCTCCCGGGATATGCTCCACTCGAGAGTTGTAGGTCTCGACTTTTTTATCATTGGCTGCAATCATTTTTTCACCCGATTCGATCCTTTTGGTATGATCCTTCAGCATCTTCACTATGGTGGGGTCAGCCATTGACCCGATATCATTTGATCTTTCGGGTATTTGCTCGGGGGGGGGGGGGGGGAGCTATCTCCGGTGCTGGTGTGCTGGAAGTTCTCGGATGGCCTTGCAACTGAGCAATGGCTAGTTGTTGTGCCTGCAACATTTCAAAAATAACATGAAGACTAACTTCCTGTTCTACCAGACCGGGGTTTTTTGAACTTCCTGTCGGTCACTATGTCTCACGCTTCTGTTGGTGTGAGAAGTTTCGTTGACTTGCTTTGCGTCCTATGAGTCCGCGTCCGCTTGTACTGGTCCGGGTGCGTTATCGGGGTCCTGTAGTGGTGCTCCGGCGGCCGGGATAGCTACACCATTTTCCCCGTGATATTTGAGGCGGTCGTTCTCAACTATGTTTACTGAGCCAAGCATTTTTACATGAAACCAAAGGATCTTGGACAAGAAAAAGTGTGAAAGATGATATGCGTTTGTGTAACGAAACTAGCAAGAAAATAATCACTATTATTTTTAGCCCCACGGTGGGTGCCAAACGTTTACCGTGAAAATGGTAACGACAATTAAATTTATAAAATGGGACTCTAAAAATACGTGATCTATTTTCGAGCTACTTGTTAGAGCAGACGATACTAGTATTATGAATTTTAACGATGGAGCACGAACTAAAACGAGATAAGGGTCGAACCGAAGGGCCTGCTGCCCGAATACGAGCATGGCCGATGAGGACTTCGGGGTCGACTTCGAGGTCAAACTCGAGCTATCGGGGATATTCGGGGATAACCAAGGATGATATAACGGTTAGAGATATGATCAAATAAAACTCTTTATAGCCGAAACTAAATTATACGATGAAGAACACATATAAAAATGAAGAACACACATAAAGGCGAAGGATATCGAGGTATCCTCGGATCAGAGGGAGCCAATAAGTTTTTTAGAGAGAAGAGAGAGAGAGAGAGAGAGAGAGAGAGAGAGAGAGAGAGAGATTATTGCACTTGTGGAGAAATGGAGCAACATCAGTCCTTTACAAGGTAGGGCGAGTCCCCTTTATATAGGAGGGGAACTCAGTCACGAATACATGTATATTTATTTTACGAAATATGGAGATGTGATGGTTTGATGCGACGCCTTAAAGTAGGCTATGAGTAGGCCGGCCCTGTCAGACTCGACCGCGTGTCTTGGGGGCTTCCCCTCTTTATCTTTATCTCGACCTCGAATCGGGCCTTGACAAGCCCCGAAGGAGAGGGCTAAGTTGTGCTCACGTCCTCGGGGTCTCGACGTACCTCCCCAAGTTGGTTTAATGGCGGGAAATCGTGCGCTCTCACCGCGTACAGTTTCTAAATAACTTATATATCCAAAAAGAAAAATTATAAATCTATAATTTTTTAATAATAATAATTTTTTAATAATATAAAATTAACTAATAGAAAAATTGGGGCCTTCAATTAGGGGGGGCCTAAAGCAATTATTTTAGATGCCTCCCCCTTGGGCCGGCACTGTCATACAATAAATAAAAGAAATTTTCGTATATGTACCATATATGAAACTATATTACCAAATATGTTCATAGTTTGCATATTACCATTCATGCTAATAGTATTTCTACAAAATATAGACCATGCATTAAATAAGGAATCATTGTAGCTGTAGGCTTCCTTATTTAGGGGCAAAAATTGCGGGATTAAATATTCTTCCAGATCTTCCAAACCCAAATCACGCACATTAATCTTCTTCGTCAGTTTCGTTTCAAATTTAGCTTCTCTACATCAAACACAATTATTCTTCTACAATTCAAAAACGAATTGATTATTCTTCTATAATTCAAAAACGAATTGATTATTCTTCTACAATTCACAAATCAAAAACAACTAAATCTTCTATAGTTCTTCTACATCAAACGCAATTATGTTCATATTTCAATAATACAAAGCAAAGGAAAAGAGAGCAACAATTCCACCATTGACAGCCATTAAAAAGCTTGAAAGCTTTGAATTCAAATTTGGGTTTTCAAAAATCATTATTTGTTTGGATTGGGTGTTGTTGAAAATAATTGGGAATATGGTTTGGAGTTTATATCTCAATTTTGAGGGGTTTTGGTGAAGATTAGTGTCACGACCCCAAACCCGGTCGTGGTGGCGCCCAACACAATTGCTAGGCAAGCCTGACCACAGTCGTTCCCAAATCAACCGTAAACCTCAAAACCGACAATTTAAAGAGAATATAATAGTTTTAGAATAATAATCCAATATTTATCGAAGAATAATACTGAGAAATACGAAGTCTGATAAAAACACTCCCAAAAGATCTGGGGTCACGAGCCTAGAGCCTCTAAAACAATCTGAATAACAATATCTGAACGAAAATACTCAAGTCTGGAAATGTATATATATAAATAAAACTGAAATAGGAAGAGTAGTCAGGTCCTGCGAACGTCAAGCAGCTACCTAAACAACTCTGATAAGCTCTGGAAAACAAAGACTGCTCGGCTAAGCCTCCGGTGCACCTGAATCTGCACACAAGGTGCAGGGAGTAGGGGTGAGTACTACCGACTCAGTGAGTAATAAGCATATAAAATGTCTGAAGATAAGAAATCCACGAAATGCCACAAAGCAAAGCTAAAACTAACAGTTCGACACCTTACTACGAACCAACAGCAAAACAACTTCAAATATAACAGTCAAGTAAAATGTAAGGATGCAATGCAATGCACATGAACACGCTGTGGCGTACAGCCCGATCCATTTAACGTCGACGGCGCTCACTGGGGGTGTGTACAGACTCCGGAGGGGCTCCTTCAGCCCAAGCGCAATATAATCATACCATTCGCTGCGGCGTGCAGCCCGATCCATACTCAATCCACAATATGCATATGAGTCACATAACAGATTCAATTAATTTCCCAATTTCCAATTTATTAAGAAGAATATACTTTAGATATTTAACTTCAGGAAAAGTGACTTAGCATTTCATAACAGTGATTAAACACAGGACTGAGATCAATGATTATACAAAGCATGCTATCACAATGACATTCATCCTCTAAGGATGCTACAGACCGGCACAAGGCCCCAAACACGGCAATAAGCCCAGATATATTCAATACAGGGTGCGTATCAGTCGCCAATATAGAAACATTCTTGTTCGGGATGGACCAAGTCACAATCCCCAGTCATAACCAATCCCGCACCTGCCATGGGGTGCGAGTCACGCCCTACAATAGCGTCACAATGTGATAAGCCGGGGTTTCAAACCCTCAGGCTATCATATACACCAACTACTCACCTCTAACCGGCCGTAGAATGGTCCGCAATGCCTTTTCCTTTCGTATCGACCTCCTCGCGCGTCGAATCTAGTCAAAATCACAACGAATACATAAATATGGGTTAAAGAAACATAACCCAATCAAAAATACTCGAAAAGTACTAAAATTCACGAAGTTGGTAAAACCCGAGCCCCGGGCCCACTTCTCGAAAAATTCCGAAAATCACACCAATGGATTCCTCGTCTCGCCACGAGTCCGTACATATAAAGTTTACTGAAAACGGAGCTCAAATGGCCTTTCAAATCCTAAAAATTCGTTTTCAAAAACCAAGCCCTAGTTCTTCACAATTTCTACCCACTTTCATGAATTTGAGTGTTGATTCTTCCATAAAATGGTGTTTTCTAGTCAAGAGACTTACCTCAAATCAATACCCGTTGAAAACCCTCTTCCAATCGCTCAAAAAGCTCTCTTGGCGGAGCAAAAATGGTGAAAAAATAATGTGGGTCGCGGATATAAGGGTTTTAAACATTCTGCCAGATTACTGTAGCGACCCCTATGCGATCGCATCACTACCCTTGCGATCGCATAGGCCAAAATTTCCAGGCCCTCAATTCCTCTTACGCGATCGCAGGACAAGCCATGCGATCGCAAAGAACTGTCTCCCCCTTTCTACGCGATCGCATTACTTCCCACGCGACCGCACTACCCAATCTCCTCAACCTATGCGATCGCAGAACCCTATACGTGGTCGCATAGAGCAAATCTTCATCCCCCTATGAACCTTCTATGCGATCGCAGGCATACCTACGCGATCGCATAGAGGAAAATTCTTCTTCAATTTCTGCTGCACTTTTTCATGTTCAAAACTCCCCGTTAGCCATCCGAAATCACCCCGAGGCCCTCGGGACCTCAACCAAATGCACAGATATGTTCTATTACTTCATTCTAACTTGCTCGTAACATAAAAACACTATCATAAACACCAAAATCATCGAATTACCACGGATTCAAGCCTAAGTTAAACTAAAACTTCCGAAACTTGCATTTGATCTAAAACCCGACCTAAACACCTCCGAATGATCTGAAACTTTGCACGCATATCCAAAATCACCTAACGGAGCTACTGCAACTCTCGGAATTCCATTCCAACCCTCAGATCAAAATCTCACCTACCATCCGGAATTCGCCAAAATCCAACCTTAGCCAATTCAAGCCTAATTCTACACCGGACCTCCAAATTCAATTCCGATTGCGCTCCTAAGTCACAAATCATCCCCCGAAACTAGTCGAATCATCGGAAATCCATTCCGAGCCTTGTAACTCATAAGTCAACATTCGGTTAACTTTCCAAACTAACCTTCTCATAAAGAGACTTATTGTCTCATTTCTAACCGAACTCTATCCGAATTACTTCAAATTCTCCAAACACATATAATGAAACATATAGAAGCATAAAACGGGAAAAACGGGGCGGTGACTCCCGTAACGACGGGTCGGGTCGTTATAATTAGACTAGGTTTTGACTGAATTTCAGATTGAAACTCGAAGAAGAAGAAGAAGAAGAAGAAGAAGACGTATATTGCAGAAATTGTAGAAAAATTGTAGATAAATTGAAGAAAAATTGTAGACTGTTGTTTATTTATTTTTCTTTAATTCATTTACTTATTGTATCAAAGTTGAACAACATTGTATAAAAATTGTATTTAAGTGGATGATTTAGTATTGTTTTGGAAAAAAATATGTATCAAAAATGTGAAACATACATTTCAGGGGAAGCATGTTGAGTCGAAATATTACACAGTTTGTAGATATTTTGTAGATAAATTGTAGATTATTTGTATTCTGATTGTAGATGCTTTATTTTCTGTTTTCACAAATAAAAAACTACTAAAACTTCTACAAATCTTCTGAAAAAACGCAATTATGTCAAAAATCCCAATTATGCTACAATTGAATGGGAATTGCGATATTAAAATTCAATGTACCCAGTTTGTAGATATTTGTAGATAAATTGTAGATTATTTGTATTATGATTGTAGATGCTTTATTTTCTGTTTTCACAAATCAAAAACGACTAAAACTTCTACAAATCTTGTGGAAAAAACGCAATTATGTTGAAAATCCCAATTATGCTACAATTGAATGGGAATTGGGATATTAAAATTCAATGTACCCAGTTTGTAGATATTTTGTAGATAATTTGTAGAAACATTGAAATTCTGTATTTTCATATTAATATTTCAAATGATATGTAGTTTTGTTGTAGATTAAATGTAGAAACAAGCCATTGTGAGTCTTATTTGACTCATTCCTCACATTCAACCTATTCTACAAATTCACGCCTCTTTAAATACAATACAACCATACTTTTTTGAATTTAAAGGTATACCAATATATATAACTTAAAAAATATCTTCTCCTCTGCACAAGTTAGCTCCAAAACAGACGAAGTGGAATAACAAGCTCCCATCAAAACTTTTAACACAAAAACACAAAGCTCAAAAATAAATAAACAACAATCTACAATTTTTTTTACAATTTATCTACAATTTTTGCAATATAATGTATGTAATGTCTTCTTCTTCTTCTTCGAATTTCAATCTGAAATTCAGCCAAAACCAAGTCTAATCTTCACCAAAATCCCTCAAAATTGAGATATATAAACTCCAAAGCATATTCCCAATTATCTACAACAACACCCAATCCAAACAAATAATGATTTTTAAAAACCCAAATTTGAATTCAAAGCTTCAAAGCTTTTTAATGGCTGTCAATGGTGGAATTGCTGCTCTCTTTTCCTTTCCTATTATATTACTGAAGGAACCCGAAATCATAACCATTAAAAGTTATTGTTGTGTATGAAACTTTGAATATTTGACTTCAATTTTGACTGGTTGTAGAAGAAAAAACCTTGATTTTGGACGTTAATAGTAGAGGGTTTCAATTGTTTTTCTGGATTTAGCAGAGAGTTTCAATTGTTTTTCTAGTTTTTCTGGTTTCTAGGTGTGTGGTGATACGTGGGTGAGGGTGTGGGGTTGGGAGAGAGAAACGTGGGGGGATGGGGATTTGGAGGAATATACGGTACCATAAATTTAGGAGTGATATAAGGTACAATTAATGTACAGTTAAAATACCTTATGATATAAAATTGGTAATTAGGTATATTAAATATAATTATATCAAACCTTAAACATTGAGGGAAATATAGTTTCCTATATGGCATAGGAATGTAAAAATTCCAATAAATAACAAGCCAATTATAGTTGGGCCATGGGAAGTAGGGGCAGATCTGCCTTATAGGATAGGGATGATACGTCACCTGCATGCCGAAGCAAAAGTTCTTAATTAGTAAGTTTGTTGATATATATTAAAAAAGGGTTATATATGTAAAGTGGCACCCCCATTACACAAAGGGCATATGGGTGCGATAGTTGAGTTACTTCTAAAGTCTCTAATAAACTTTATAGTTCCGGGTTCAATTACAGTTAAAATAAAATTCAAGAAGATAATGTTTTGAACCATCACCCAAAGCACAAAGCGTTTACGGAGTTTACGAACACAAACAAATTATTTTTAAAAGTCGTTGTAGTTGCTTTCGTAAGTTAAAAAAATCGGATATAAATGTATTTCAAATGGTCAGTATGTGTAAGATTATGGATTCTGCAAAGTTTGAAAACTTACCTATAACAACAAGATATATTTATTAGTGTGCTATTCACGTTTTTGTTTTTTTAACCCCCCTCTCTTATTCATGGGTTTTCTCTAGAGTCTAGATGATATGGGGACTAATAGATGATGGGGGGACTAACAATTAAAATTGGTTCCTTATAAAGTATTCATTTATACGTGGAGCCAAATTGGATCTTATGAAATCCTTTGCCACCACCATTATTGGAGAAGTCTAGCTATTTATTGGAGAAAACTAGAGTCATTAAATTGGTATTTTCTGCATGGGAAGGAACAATATAAGGAAAAAACGAGAACGAAAAGCTACTGAACGTAAATTAAGAAATATTTTACAGGAATATGCTCAATTTCATTTTTATTTATGTGTTTTAATTTTCTTTTTTGTTTTGCTTATAAAAATGTCATATTTCTATATGTTGTAAGTTTTTAATTTTAAAAATGTTCCTATTTTATCCTTAACAATACTCCGTTATAGGAATGACATGTTTAAGACGGTAATATACAAAGGATAATTTTTTTATAAGCCCACAATATATAAAAAAAAAAAAAAA
>NW_017670988.1:389976-390942 GCF_001879085.1 Nicotiana attenuata | reverse complement strand
AACGTGAGGGGACTTAGCATGGACTTGGGCCCTCGTATCAGACCTCTTGAGGCCCAAATGTCCTGTGAATAGGCTATTATACAACTCTAAGAATTCTCACAAACGGGTTAATTAATTCAAATCAGTCCAGTTGATGATGCATGATTTAATTTAAGTAAAACTACTGATGTTAACCACTGACATGCAATTATTTTTTTTCTATGTTGAAATAATGAGCTTAAGGAAACGAAACAGATGACATCTAAACTAGTATGCTGATATTAACTACTGTAATACAAAAACTGTTTGAAAGCACATTTTAGATTTGAAATGGAGATTGAAACGGGCTGATCTCTCAATCAATTATGAATTCAAACCTATTCTGATTTTCTATGTTTAACAGAGTGCTAAATTGAAACCAGTACCAAACTATACTAATTCTACAGCTGATCGCCACAAATTAACAGTTCAAAACAGTCCCGTTAGGTACAAATTACACAGTCCGAGTTTCATTTAAACATAGATTTAAGCAGACTTCATTATGCAGTACATATCATTAATGTCTACTTAATTACAAATGCATCGTCTAGCAAGCAATTAACTGAATATTTTTCGTTTCATGCCCAATCTCGATACTACATCAATTTTGGAGTCCAAGTGTGTGTACCTGGTGAACAGAATGGGGAAAAAAGAAGAGAGGATCAGCAGAGCTCAGAGAGTCAGCAAAGGTAATCCAACAGTAACACAGCAATCAACACAGCCAATTTTTCAGCCCAGAAGTGACTGAGTAATTCCAGAAATATTTTAAACCAAATGAAACTGATGAATCAACCCCAAAACAGCATCCAAATACCCAGAAATGAACACAGGAAAGCAAACACTCAAACTAAGATCACAGCTGACCCGAATCTCCCAAATCCACTGCCTAGATGACTCAAACTGTCTTCAATCCTCAAATATTGAACAAAACCCAAGGAAATTCAAGTA
>NW_017670988.1:379606-388148 GCF_001879085.1 Nicotiana attenuata | reverse complement strand
ATGGACGGTCGTGATTAAACGACGTCAAAACGACGTCGTTTTGAGCATGGGGCAATTGGACCGGGCAGGGCGTTTGGGCCAGTGGCTTGGTCCGGTGATTGGGATTCTTTTGGGCTGGGTAAAATGTGACCAAACGGCCCAAAACTGAGTATTATTAAAGCACCCTCTTTTAAATGCTTTTGTTTCCATTTTTATTTCCTTTGTTTATTTTTTTGTAATTCATTTTGTATATATATATATTTTTTCTGATTTTATAAAAAATGCAAAGATTAAAATGAGACCTAATTTATTTCCAAAATTTAGCGAATTAATTCCTATTTGAAGTAAACTCAAGACCAATTCAACATCTATCAATTAAAAATGCAAAAAATGGACTATTTTTGGTTATTTTCCTTAAAAGAAACAACTTGACCACTAAGTAATCCTTAAATATGAAATTAGATCCTAAATGCAAATGTCAGGCATATTTTTTTTTATATTTTTAATATGAAATAAAAATGCACAAATAAAATGCAAACAATTGACAAAAAATAACACAAAATTCACAAAAGTGCAAAATAATGAAAGAAAAATTATTTTGTTTGAATTTTGGGAATAATTCATATATAGGGCAAAAATCACGTGCTCACAGCTGCCCCTCTTTGCTCGGGAACACGCAGAGTTTCCATGCAAAGATAAGTGAGCAATTACGAGCGATTTTTGCCCGTTTGAATACTCCGTGCGAAGCATTTTGAAAGAGTTGACCGCACCCTGCTTCGAAGGTTGCCTACATATCCTGGGCTAAACAGGAATCAGGTCAGTGTAGTTCGGGAGGGTTTGGTAGCTGGGACTACCAGGAGCTGTGATTTCATTGCTGTTGCTGCTGCTACTGCTCGCTGACCTCCTTATTACACCGAGTAAAAATAACAAGAAGCTAGCCTAAGCTATGATCTACGAATTACAAAAGGGTCCTATCTATGTCTTCTAACTTGTTCTTGTGTTGCCTTGAACTTGTATCTTGTTATCTTCCGATGGTATTCCTGTTGTTGTTTGCATGGTGATCGGCGATATTGCTGCCATTCCTCCGAATGATGCTTGATTACTTGAAACATGTGCCCATTTTCCAGGTGGGCTCCTGACTGCAGATGCTTAAAAAAAATATTCCCTTGTTCTCCAGGTGGGCTCCTGACTGCTAAAAATCTAAAATGAATGCCTCTGCTCTTCGGGCGGGCTTCTGATTGCCAAAACTTGGGATAAATGCCTCTGTTCTCCAAGCGGGGCTCCTGATTGCTAAAACTTGGAAAATAAATGCCTCTATTCTCCAGGCGGGCTCTTGATTGCTAAAAACTTGAAGATAAATGCCTCCATTCTCCAGGTGGGGCTCCTGATCGCTAAAAACTTGAAAATAAATGCCCCTGTTCTCCAGGCGGGCTCCTGATTTCAAAAATAGACCAACAACAAAAAAAAAGAATTTTCTGCCCCAGTTTGGTGGTCGGGCGCATCGCGTTACCAAACACTACTAAAATGTGGAAGCTAAAGTTTGAATTGTACTTCCCTTATTTTCCAGGTGGGCGCCTGATTACCGAACTTTGAAACGTATTCCCTTGTTCTCCAGGTAGGCGCCTGATTGCGACAACTTGAAACGTATTCCCTTGTTCTCCAGGTGGGCGCCTGATTGCGACAAATTGAAATGTATTCCCTTGTTCTCCAGGTGGGCGCCTGATTGCTGAAATTGAAATGTATTCCCTTGTTCTCCAGGTGGGCGCCTGACTGCAACAAAATAAACAACAAAGAAAATTTCTGCCCCAGTTAGGCAACTGGATACAGCATATTACTAAAAATTAAAGCTAAACTTGAATTGCACTTCCCTTGTTCTCCAGGTGGGCGCCTGACTGCCGAAATGTAAAATGCATTCCCTTGTTCTCCAGGTGGGCGCCTGATTGCTGAAACTTGAAATGTATTCCCTTGTTCTCCAGGTGGGCGCCTGGTTGCTGAAATTTGAAATGTATTCCCTTGTTCTCCAGGTGGGCGCCTGATTTCAACAGAAACAAACAAAACAAAGAAACATTTTCTGCCCCTGTTCCAATCAAAGAAAAATTTGTTAACGTAAAATGGTGGTTAGCTGCTGGCATTCTTGTTGGCCATGCTCCCGTTTCTGACTTTGCTCTGACTTGCTTCTTTGGACTTGCTTTGACTTGTCACGATTTCCCAATTGACTTTCAACCCTCTGATCTTGATGACCCACATGTTTTACCTCGTATCACTGTTTGGTGTTTCTGTTCCCTTCTTGTGAACCTTGCTTCTCCCTCACAACCATCTGATTATTCCACTGATTTTCATTGGTCCTTCATGTTTTACTCTCTTGTGACATGTCCCCACCTTGTTGTGCCATCTAGCTGGGAAGTTGATAGTTAGCTTTGACATCCTTCTGTTGTTTTTGAATAGAACTGACACTAAAACATCTTATAGACAGACTTCAAGAGAATGAAATGCAATGATCTCGAAGGTTTTGAGGATAGAAAAACTATGAAAACAGATGAGGTGTAATGAAGAGAAAAAGGACAGGACTTATCTGAGCGGAAAAGCTGATTCCATTGATCGTGCCATGCATTTTGGATTCCAGCCTAGTCTGTCCAACCAATCAATTATCAGTTACCACATTTGTTGTCTCATACTTTCACGCCCGACTCTCGCCAAACTCAAACCTTGCTTGTTTTGCCATGTTTCAAACAACCTTCAACCACAAACTTCTTTCATGTGCCCAACTTACAGTGCCCGTGAGGGTTTTCATCAATAAGCCTCTCTCATTTTAATATCTCTCAAGCTCACCTCTCCTTATGGTGCCCGTGAGGGTTTTCACCAATAAGACTCTCTTATTTTCATTTCTCTCAACTCACATCGCCCTATGGTGCCCGTGAGGGTTTTCACCGATAAGACTCTCTCATTTTCATTTCTCTCAACTCACATCGCCCTATGGTGCCCGTGAGGGTTTTCACCGATAAGACTCTCTCATTTTCATTTCCGTCTGTCACCAGAGTGTTGTCTCCGACCTGAGTCGCCTTACCTGCCCGTATTGACATTTCTTGAAATTGATTAGAAGGTCTTTCTTTGGACCGTAATGTGGCTTTTGGATGGGTTTTAGAAAGAAAGGTATAAAGCTCAAAATAATTCAAATGTGGGTTCAACATTACAACTTTCGGAATCATATCCCTTGCAACAACCATAACCTCTACCCCAGTTTCCTTCTTGGGGATTCTTGGATTTTTCTTCTGCTGTGACTGAACCTCAGTGAGGCTGCCTATGTACCCTTTCGGGATCAAGTCAAACGTAGTTCAGGCCATAGAACTACTTTATTGTGGTGATCTTTCTTTCTTCTACTTTTCCTTTTCTCCTTTCATTTCTTTTCTTTTCCTTCTCTTTTCTTTTCTCTTTCCCCTTTTTTTTCTTTTTTTCTTTTTGCTTTCCTTCTCTTTTTCTTTTCTTTTCTTTTGGACTGTTTTTCCCTTGTTTCTTTGCTGACTTTCCCTGCTCGGGCTTTCGAGTTTTGTTATTGATTCCGAAAGAGGGATACGAAAGGAAAGATAATAAGGCTCAAAAGGGATAACAAAGGATAAAGTGTTTGGGTAGCAGAACAAAATGCCTTCATCATTTCAATCTCAAAACATGCCAAATACAGTCAGGTACACAAAGATAAAGAAAGTACATAATATCTCTTGACTGCATCAGAATTGATAGCCATTTCTACACATTTTCCTTCCACGTCCGTTAGATATTGGACAAAACTCTGGTTACAACAAATGGCCCCTGCCAGTTTGGGGCGAACTTTCCTTTTGCCTCAGCCCAATGAGGTAGGATACGTCTCAACACCAACTGTCCTACTTCGAACTTTCGCGGACGCACTTTCTTGTTATATGATCTTGCCATTCTCTGCTGGTACAATTGACCGTGACACACTGCTGCCAGTCGCTTCTCATCAATCAAACTTAATTGTTCCAGGCGGGCTTTAACCCATTCATCATCATCAATCTCTGCCTCTGCGATGATTCGGAGGGATGGAATTTCAACCTCTGCGGGTATTACTGCTTCGGTTCCATACACCAATGAGTAGGGAGTCACTCCTACTGAAGTGCGGACAGTAGTGCGATAGCCTAACAAAGCAAAAGGTAACTTTTCATGCCATTGCCTTGACCCTTCTACCATTTTCCGAAGTATTTTCTTGATATTCTTGTTAGCTGCTTCGACTGCCCCATTTGCCTTAGGACGATATGGAGTGGAATTGCGGTGCATGATCTTAAACTGTTGACATGTCTCGGCCATCAAATGACTATTAAGATTGGCACCATTATCTGTGATGATTACCTTCGGGATCCCANTTTAGGCCTCCAAAACTTTGGAATTTTCAGGACCTCCAAACTTGTTAATCAAGGCAAATGAATGCCTATTTATAGATGAACTTAGGGTCCAGCTTCAGATTATCCCTTTACCCATTAGTCCCTATTTTAATTCTATTTTTACCCTTTATTTTCTGACTTGTTACACAAGTAACTACACCTATTTTATTGAAATCTATACTAAAGTCCATCCTAGAAGGTTCTATGCCCATTACAATTCCTATTCTATCCTTACCTTGGTTCTAAAATTACCAATCTTAATGAAACTACCCTTTTCCATGCCTAAACTACCCTTTGAACCCTCTTGGAATTACTGAGCTAAACCAGACCATCCTAAACTAAAACCTAACAATGCTAATTAATGCTAAACACTGAATTAAGGCATTACTAATGATAACTACTGATTAAACGAGACTAACTGACCAGACTAACTCAAATCAAACATTAGAACAAAAATTAAAATCAGCAAATCCTAAACAGAATTGACTAAGACGGCTAATAAAGAATTAAGGATTATAACAATGAACCATAAACTGAAAACAAACATTTAGCAAGACGGATTCAAAACGAAAAAATTAAACTAAAACCTAAAATTAACACAACAGGATTAAATCAACCCAACAAAATTAAGCTAAAGCTAAGAACAATTACAAGAGCAAGATGAAAACACATACAGAATCAAAGACAGAATCGAACAAAACTTACTGATCTTGAGCATTCGACTGACTATGGGACGAACTCTGACCAGCTATTGTTGTTTGAATCCTCCGGGATTCTTGACACGTAACATCCCTAATCGTGTGTTTCAAAAGAAAACACGTGATTAGGGAAATTACGGTCCAAAATCCCCAAGATTTCTGAGTTAGGGTTCTGCCGGAATTTGGGATTTAGAGTTTATAATGTTCCGGGCAGATTCGAGGGTTTCTAGGTATGAGTTAATGATGAGGGAGGTCTGGTGGTTACAGGGGTAACGATTTTGGGAGGATTTGGGGACGGCGCCGCCTTACATGGCGGTTGCGGCGCTAGGGCTTGAATTATTTGAGACGTTTGGGTGATGTTTGAAAGAAATCGATGGCAGATATGGAACGGGGAGGTGAAGGCGGTTATGTGGTGTTAATTTGGGGTGGTTTGGACGGAGTTGTGTCATGGCCGGAAAACTTCGATCTAATATTCGAAGCTTTGGGGTGGGATTCGAGGAGAAATAAGGCTAGATTCGTGACGAGGAAGATGAGATGAAGAAGTGGTGTAATTTTCAGGTGGTTTAGATGATCGCCGCCGGCGGAGGCGATTTCCGGCCGGCGGCAGGCGGCGAAGGACGGCGAGGTTAAGTGTCTCTGATGAATAGGTGAGAGAGACGGGAGGGTGAGGGGGTCTGAGGGGGGTAGGGTAGTGCTAGGACATATTTATACCACAAAACCTAGGCAGTTCTCGTCCGTTGGATCAAAAGGATCGAGGGTTGTGATTAAATTGGGGAAAACGGGGTCGTTTTTGTAGGGTGTGGAGGCTGGACCGGGTTGGGGTGATTTGGGCTTGGACTGGGAGATCGGGTTTGGGAGAGGGGTCTTTCTTTTGGGCTGATTAATTTGACTGAAATGGCCCAATTTGGGTTCTATATTAATCAATCCTCTTTTAATGCCTTCTTTTTTTCTTTCTTTTTTTTCTTTTTTTTTATTTGTTTTTATTCAGCTCAATTTCTGATTTTCAATTTTATATTTTGATTTTATTAAATGCTAAATTAAAATGTGAACTAAAACACATTAAAACTAAAAATGTAAAAAGGACCATTTTGTTATTTTCCTCTTCCTAAAAATAACTCAACTACTAATTAATCCTAAAAATGTGAAATTGAATTCTAAATGCAAATGCCAAGTATTTGTATTTTTTATATTTTTCATATGAATTAAAATGCACAAATAAATGCAAACAATTAACAGAAAATAACATAAAACTTCACGAAAAATTACAAAATACTAAAGAAATTGTTTTGTTCGAAATTTTTTGGGAATTATTGCTTAGGGCAAAAATCACGTGCTCACAGCTGCCCCTCTTTGCCCGGAAACACAAAGAGTTTTCGTGCAAAGACAAGTGAGCGGAAATGAGCGATTTTTGCTCGTTTGCATATTCCGTGTGAAGCATTTTTGAAAGAGTTGACCGCACCCTGCTTCAAAGGTTGCCTACATATCCTGGGCTAAACAGGAATCAGGTCAGTGTAGTTCGGGAGGGTTTGGTAGCTGGGACTACCAGGAGCTGTGATTTCATTGCTGTTGCTGCTGCTACTGCTCGCTGACCTCCTTATTACACCGAGTAAAAATAAAAAGAAGCTAGCCTAAGCTATGATCTACGAATTACAAGAAGGTGCTATCTATGTCTTCTAACTTGTTCTTGTGTTGCCTTGAACTTGTATCTTGTAATCTTCCGATGGTATTCCTGTTGTTGTTTTGCATGGTGATCGGCGATATTGCTGCCATTCCTCCGAATGATGCTTGATTAATTGAAACGTGTGTCCATTTTCCAGGTGGGCTCCTGACTGCTAAAAATCTGAAAATGAATGCCTCTGTTCTCCAGGCGGGCTCCTGATTGCTAAAGCTTGGAATAAATGCCTCTGTTCTCCAGGCGGGTTCCTGATTGCTAAAACTTGAAACAAATGCCTATGTTCTCCAGGGGGGCTCCTGATTACTAACAACTTGAACAATAAATGCCTCTGTTCTCCAGGCGGGCTCCTGATTTCAAAAATAGACAAACAACAAAAGAAAAGAATTTTCTGCCCCAGTTTGGTGGCCGGGCACATCATGTTACCAAACACTACTAAAAATCTGAAAGCTAAAATTTGAATTGTACTTCCCTTGTTCTCCAGGTGGACGCCTGACTGCTGAAATTTGGAATGTGTTCCCTTGTTTTCCAGGTGGGCGCCTGACTGCTGAGATTTGAACTGTATTCCCTTGTTCTTCAAGTGGGTGCCTGATTTCTGAAATTCAAAATGTATTCCCTTGTTCTCCAGGTGGGCGCCTGATTGCGACAAAATAAACAAACAAAGAAAATTTTCCGCCCCAGCTTGGTAACTGGATACAGCATGTTGTCAAATATTAAAAATTAAAATTAAAATTGAATTGCATCTCCCTTGTTTTCCAGGTGGGCGCCTGATTGCTGAAATTCGAAATGTATTCCCTTGTTCTCCAGGTGGGCGCCTGATTGCTGAAATTCGAAATGTATTCCCTTGTTCTCCAGGTGGGCGCCTGATTGTTTAAATTCGAAATGTATTCCCTTGTTCTCCAGGTGGGCGCCTGATTGCGACAAAATAAACAAACAAAGAAAATTTTCCGCCCCAGTTTGGTAGCATGTTATCAATTACTAATAATTAAAGCTAAACTTGAATTGCACTTCCCTTGTTCTCCAGGTGGGCGCCTGACTGCCGAAATGTAAAATGCATTCCCTTGTTCTCCAGGTGGGCGCCTGATTGCGACAAAATAAACAAACAAAGAAAATTTTCCACCCCAGTTTGGTAACTGGATACAGCATGTTATCAAATGTTAAAAATGAAAGCTAAAATTGAATTGCACTTCCCTTGTTCTCCAGGTGGGCGCCTGATTGCTGAAATTGAAATGTATTCCCTTGTTCTCCAGGTGGGCGCCTGATTGCTGAAATTCGAAATGTATTCCCTTGTTCTCCAGGTGGGCGCCTGACTGCAGCAAAATAAACAACAAAGAAAATTTCTGCCCCAGTTAGGCAACTGGATACAGCATATTATCAAATATTAAAAATTAAAAGCTAAAATTTGGATTGTACTTCCCTTGTTCTCCAGGTGGGCGCCTGATTGCTGAAATTTAAAATGCATTCCCTTGTTCTCCAGGTGGGCGCCTGATTGCTGAAACTTGAAATGTATTCCCTTGTTCTCCAGGTGGGCGCCTGATTGCTGAACTTGAAATGTATTCCCTTGTTCTCCAGGTGGGCGCCTGACTGCAGCAAAATAAACAACAAAGAAAATTTCTGCCCCAGTTAGGCAACTGGATACAGCATATTACTAAAAATTAAAGCTAAACTTGAATTGCACTTCCCTTGTTCTCCAGGTGGGCGCCTGACTGCCGAAATGTAAAATGCATTCCCTTGTTCTCCAGTTGGGCGCCTGATTGCTGAAACTTGAAATGTATTCCCTTGTTCTCCAGGTGGGCGCCTGA
>NW_017670988.1:373492-378764 GCF_001879085.1 Nicotiana attenuata | reverse complement strand
ATTTTCATTTCTCTCAACTCACATCGCCCTATGGTGCCCGTGAGGGTTTTCACCGATAAGACTCTCTCATTTTCATTTCCGTCTGTCACCAGAGTGTTGTCTCCGACCTGAGTCGCCTTACCTGCCCGTATTGACATTTCTTGAAATTGATTAGAAGGTCTTTCTTTGGACCGTAATGTGGCTTTTGGATGGGTTTTAGAAAGAAAGGTATAAAGCTCAAAATAATTCAAATGTGGGTTCAACATTACAACTTTCGGAATCATATCCCTTGCAACAACCATAACCTCTACCCCAGTTTCCTTCTTGGGGATTCTTGGATTTTTCTTCTGCTGTGACTGAACCTCAGTGAGGCTGCCTATGTACCCTTTCGGGATCAAGTCAAACGTAGTTCAGGCCATAGAACTACTTTATTGTGGTGATCTTTCTTTCTTCTACTTTTCCTTTTCTCCTTTCATTTCTTTTCTTTTCCTTCTCTTTTCTTTTCTCTTTCCCCTTTTTTTTCTTTTTTTCTTTTTGCTTTCCTTCTCTTTTTCTTTTCTTTTCTTTTGGACTGTTTTTCCCTTGTTTCTTTGCTGACTTTCCCTGCTCGGGCTTTCGAGTTTTGTTATTGATTCCGAAAGAGGGATACGAAAGGAAAGATAATAAGGCTCAAAAGGGATAACAAAGGATAAAGTGTTTGGGTAGCAGAACAAAATGCCTTCATCATTTCAATCTCAAAACATGCCAAATACAGTCAGGTACACAAAGATAAAGAAAGTACATAATATCTCTTGACTGCATCAGAATTGATAGCCATTTCTACACATTTTCCTTCCACGTCCGTTAGATATTGGACAAAACTCTGGTTACAACAAATGGCCCCTGCCAGTTTGGGGCGAACTTTCCTTTTGCCTCAGCCCAATGAGGTAGGATACGTCTCAACACCAACTGTCCTACTTCGAACTTTCGCGGACGCACTTTCTTGTTATATGATCTTGCCATTCTCTGCTGGTACAATTGACCGTGACACACTGCTGCCAGTCGCTTCTCATCAATCAAACTTAGTTGTTCCAGGCGGGCTTTAATCCATTCATCATCATCAATCTCTGCCTCTGCGATGATTCGGAGGGATGGAATTTCAACCTCTGCGGGTATTACTGCTTCGGTTCCATACACCAATGAGTAAGGAGTCACTCCTACTGAAGTGCGGACAGTAGTGCGATAGCCTAACAAAGCAAAAGGTAACTTTTCATGCCATTGCCTTGACCCTTCTACCATTTTCCGAAGTATTTTCTTGATATTCTTGTTAGCTGCTTCGACTGCCCCATTTGCCTTAGGACGATATGGAGTGGAATTGCGGTGCATGATCTTAAACTGTTGACATGTCTCGGCCATCAAATGACTATTAAGATTGGCACCATTATCTGTGATGATTACCTTCGGGATCCCAAACCGGCATATGATATTTGAATGTACGAAATCAACAATTGCCTTCTTAGTCACGGATTTGAAGGTTTTTGCCTCCACCTATTTAGTGAAATAATCAATAGCTACCAAAATAAATCTATGCCCATTTGAGGCTGCTGGATCAATCGGACCAATAACATCCATTCCCCAACGAACGGCCATGGTGCTGACATTGTATGCAATTCAGATGGTGGAGAATGAATCAAATCTCCGTGTATCTGACATTGATGACATTTGCGCACGAAGCTGATGCAGTCCCGTTCCATAGTAAGCCAATAATAACCTGCTCGAAGGATCTTCTTTGCCAATATATACCCACTCATATGAGGTCCACAAACTCCCGCATGTACCTCAGCCATGATAACTGTAGCCTGTCTGGCATCTATGCATCTCAATAAACCAAGATCTGGAGTTCTCTTGTACAATACTCCTCCATTGAAGAAAAATCCTCTTGACAAGCGTCGAATTGCTCTCTTTTGATCCCTTGTAGCTTGTGTCGGGTATACTCCCATCCGGAGGTATTCTTTTATATCATGGAACCATGGCTCACCGTCAAAACTCTTCCTCTACCACATTAAAATAGGCATGCTGATCTCGAACCTGAATCTGTAACGGATCCACGTAAGCCTTGTCCGGGTGATGCAACATCGATGCCAAAGTGGCCAAAGCGTCGGCAACCTCATTGTGCATCCTTGGAATATGTTTGAAATCTATTGATTGAAACCGTTGACGAAGTTCATGCAAACACTGCCGGTATGGTATGAGCTTCGAATCTCGTGTCTCCCACTCTCCCTGAATCTGGTGTACAAGAAGGTCCGAGTCACCCACGACCAAGATTTCCTGGACACCCATGTCTAATGCCATCCTCAATCCCAGGATACATGCTTCGTACTCAGCCATGTTGTTGGTGCAATAGAAACGAAGTTGAGCAGTGACGGGGTAATGTTGCCCTGTCTCAGAAATCAGTACTGCTCCTATTCCGACACCCTTAGCATTAGTAGCTCCATCAAAAAAAAGTTTCCATCCAGGCTTCTCGACCTGTCCTAATTCGTCAACATGCATTATCTCCTCGTCCGGGAAGTATGTAGTCAAAGGCTCATATTTATCATCAACGGGATTCTCAGCTAGATGATCAGCCAACGCCTGTGCTTTCATTGCAGTCCGAGTCACGTAGACAATATCAAATTCCGTAAGCAGGATTTGCCATTTCGCTAGCCTCCCTGTGGGCATGGGCTTTTGAAAAATATACTTCAAAGGGTCCAATCGAGAAATGAGATAGGTAGTATATGCTGACAAGTAATGTTTTAACTTTTGCGCTACCCAGGTTAAAGCACAACACGTCCTCTCGAGTTGAGTGTATTTTACCTCATATGATGTGAACTTCTTGCTGAGGTAGTAAATCGCCTGCTCCTTCCTTCCTGTGATGTCATGCTGCCCCAGTACACAACCAAAAGAATTGTCCAACACAGTCAGGTAAAGGATCAAGGGCCTTCCTGGCTCTGGCGGGACCAACACAGGTGGACTAGCCAAATACTTCTTAATCTTGTCAAATGCTGCTTGACATTCGTCTGTCCATCTGACTGCAGCATCTTTCTTTAGCAGCTTGAAAATGGGCTCACAAGTAGTTGTAACCTGGGCAATGAACCTGCTGATGTAATTCAACCTGCCAAGCAAACTCATCACATCCTTCTTGTTCCTTGGTGGCGGTAGCTCCTGGATGGCTTTAATCTTAGACGGGTCTAATTCAATACCATGCCGACTCACCACAAATCCCAACAACTTCCCCGACGGGACTCCAAACGCACACTTTGCTGGATTAAGCTTGAGGTTGTACCTGTGGAGTCTCTGGAAGAATTTCCTCAAATCCCGAACGTGGTCACATTGTTTTTTCGACTTTATGATCACGTCGTCCACATAGACCTCGATTTCCTGATGTATCATGTCATGGAACATGGTAGTCATTGCCCTCATATACGTTGCCCCTGCGTTCTTCAACCCAAATGGCATGACCCTGTAACAATATGTTCCCCACGGCGTGATGAAGGCCGTCTTTTCCGCATCCTCCTCATCCATCAAAATCTGGTGATAGCCCGCATAATAATCCACGAAGGAACCAATCTCATGTTTGGCACAATGTCAATCAATATATGGATGTTTGGGAGAGGGAAGTTGTCCTTTGGGCTCGCCTTATTGAGATCACGGTAATCAACACATACTCTGGTCTTCCCATCTTTCTTGGGCACTGGCACCACATTAGCTAACCAGGTAGGATACCGAGTAACCCATATGACCTTCGCCTCAAATTGCTTAGCAACCTCTTCCTTAATTTTCACACCGATATCTGTTGTGAATTTCCTCAACTTCTGCTTGACAGGGGGGCATTCCGGATAAATGGGCAATTTGTGGACCACCAGGTCGGTGCTTAGACCCGGCATATCATCGTATGACCATGCGAACACATCTTTGTACTCAAACAACAATTTAATTATCTCCTCCCTGAGCGGGGCTTCCAAATGGACACTTATTTTTGTTTCTCGAACATTTCCCTGATCCCCTAGATTGATTGCCTCTGTGTCATTCAAGTTAGGTTTGGGTTTTTGCTCAAATTGATATAACTCTTTACTGATTTCTTCCAAAGCTTCCTCGTCATCGTATTCACCCTCGCCATCACACTCGATTTCTTGTATTACTATTTCATATGGAATCTCAAGACTAGGCCGGCAACTCCTCATGCATGACACATCATTGAAACCAGCATAAAAGGGATTGTACAAGAGAGAAAAGAAAACAAAATAAAGGCTATCAGGAGTGAAGAGAGAAGGAAATTGCATTTCATTAAAATTGTAAAATAACAAAGTTTAACTCGTCCAAATAGACGGAACATAGAAATCTGAATTACAACCCTGGAAATAATCCAGATCTAATACTCAAAGGAAAATCCAAAGCTAACTACCACGACTCCTTCCGAGTTGGAAGAGGAGTAGCTTCCCAGTTATTGAGCTTGGCCTGAGACCCCACGAACTGCACATCAACTTTACTTGGACCTTCGCCTGGCTCCACCATATTCACTTCATCGAACACCCTTTCAAACTTTTCGATCAACTCTTTGTCAGGTTCTATCACCATAGAATTTGGTAATGCTGTTGCTGGGCGTTGTTTAGTACCAGGCCGGACGAAGGAACGGGAAAGGCGAGGAATGGGTTTTGGTAGGGTCCACACTCTCGTTTTCATCTTTTTGGCTCTCCTTATGTCGGCAGCAGTGGGTTTGAAACCTAGCCCGAAAGTGTCCAGATTTCCGGGAAGAGATACTGGCTGTACGATTCCCTGTAGTGAAGCACCCAACCCCTTTCCGGGCAAGAATCCATTCCTTATCATCTCTGAAGCTACCATAACAGATGCGGCAGCTATCTTGGGCATAGGAACACACTCCCCTTCCGAGATTTTATCAATTGACACTGCGTCCATGACTTGGTACACCCACGGGCCTTTGTCATTTTCAACTTCCTCGAAGGATGTAATAGCATTACAAGAATTGTCCTCTCCATGGACCACGATCTCCTGCCGATCCCATTCAAATTTAACCATTTGATGCAAAGTAGACGGTACTGCCTTTGCGGCATGAATCCAGGGTCGTCCCAATAAAACGATTGTAGGAAACGCTGACATCAAGCACTTGAAACTCCATAGTGAATTCCACAGGTCCTATTGTTAGCTTCCAACACAATATCTCCCACTGTGTCTTTTCCTCCGCCGTCAAATCCCCCTTACACAGATACCTATTTTTTATGAATTCTTTTCCCTGTTCAACTTTCAACCTTTTTCTAGG